>NC_052030.1:10072221-10116661 GCF_015832195.1 Motacilla alba alba | reverse complement strand
TGCTGGCGCCCAGGCCAGGGACGGCAGCTCGCTTTTCCAGCCTCACTGCTCCTTTCTCCCTCTCCCTGCAGGCACCGACGGCACAGCGGCCGCCCGGGGGAGCCGCAAAGCTGCCGAGGGCCGGCCGGGTCCGTGCGGCAGCGAGGACACGGCCGGGGACAGCGACAGCCGGGACTACGCTGCCGAGAGCGGGGTCAGCAGGAGCCCCGGTGAGAGCGGTGCTGCCCCTGCCTCCCTGGCCGGACAGATGGGGGGACACAAAGCCGGGGTGGTCTCTGCTGATTGTCCCCTGTCCTCGCAGGTGTGAAGAGAACCAACTCCGTGCAAGGCCAGCGGCCACCCCCGCCGGCCACCGCCGCTCCCGCTGCCGCATCCGCCGCTGGATCCGCCCCGGCAGCGGCACCCGCAGGTAGGATGCGATGGGAGCGCGGCCGAGAGTTCGGTCCTTGGGGACACCCCGGGGCAGGGACGCGGTGGGAGAGGGCACCAGGGGATGTCCCAGGCGGTGATGCCACCTCTGTCCCCAGCGCCGGCGGCTGCAGCGGCAAGGCCGGGTCCCGGGAGTCCCGCCCGCTTCCCGGAGAGACAAGGTAAGCCCGAGGGGGCTGGGGGCGGAACGGGCCGGGGGCTAACGGGGTTCCTCCGCAGCGAGCCCCCCGGAGCCGGCTGTGGGGGGCTGGGGGCAGAACGGGCCGGGGGCTAACGGGGTTCCTCCGCAGCGAGCCCCCCGGAGCCGGCTGTGGGGGGCTGGGGGCAGAACGGGCCGGGGGCTAACGGGGTCTGTCCCGCAGCGAGCCCCCCGGAGCCGGCCCGCGGCGCTGCCAGGGAGGAGAGGGGAGGGGGCTTTGCGGCGCCCCCCGGCAGGGAGGACAGGCCAGCCTGGCAGCCCCCTGCTGCCACCCAGCCCGCAGCCCAGCCGCAGCGGCAGCAGCCCCGCGAGGAGGAGGAGGAGGATGCCAACAGCTACGACTCGGATGAAGGCAGTATGTCGGCAGGGAGGGAGGGAGTTTCTCTGGGAAATGTGGGGTTTGGGGGTTGCTGGGTGGGCGTGACTCGCGGTGGGTGTCCGGCAGGGAAAGTCCTTGGGGAACGGTGCTTCCCTGCGGGGCTCGGAGCTGGGCCGGGGATTTGAGGGGGAAAATCTGTGGTCGAACATCGTGGGTGGGAAGAGCTGCTCGGGGTCGGGATCAGGTGCTTGGACTGGAGCAGCTGATGCCCTCTGTGCCTGCTCTTGAAGAAGGAACACGAGGCTGAGCTGGTTCCCAGAGAGCCAAGACAGGAGCCAGGTGCTGAGCCCAAGGTGGAGCATCTCCCCAGGGCGGTCCAGGGTGGAACTGCTGGGGGAAGGGCTGGTAGGATGACTCCTCCCTTGCCTGGGGAGTATTGGAGTCAGCTCCAGAGCCCCAGGCTGCTCTCCCTGGGCAGTCCCTGCCCTGCAAAGCTGTGCCGAGCTCCCGAATCCGCCTGGATTTGCGGCGGTTTGGCCGCTGCCAGCACAGTGTCACTGCATTAAACAGCTTTTACATTTGACCCGCAAATCTTTCTAATTATTACTAATCGGGGATGATTAAATGCAGTTATTGGCTGGGGTTTTAAAGAGGTTGTTTCCTCCTCCTCCTCCTGCCTTGCTGTCAGCCACGCTGGGAGCTCTGGAGTTCAGCCTGCTCTACGACCAGGACAACAGCTCCCTGCACTGCACCCTCATCAAGGCCAAGGCAAGAACTCCTCTTTCCCCTTCTTTTTCCCGATTTAAATCCATCTGGCTGCCAGTTTCTCTGGTACAATGGGAAGGAAGCCATGTGGCTGCTGGCAGAGGCTGCTCCCTTGGGAGGCTCCAGGCACAGCTGCTCCTGGCTGGGGAGGGTTGGAGGACTTTTCCTTTTGTGGATCCAAGAGATCTGTGGGAGTGGTGATGCCCTGGAACAGTCCTCCCAAGAAACTGTGGCTGCCCCATCCCTAGAAGTGTGCAAGGCCAGGTTGAACAGGGTTTGGAGCAGCCTGGGATAGTGGAAGTTGTCCCTGCTTGGTGGAACTTGGTGATATTTGAGGTCTCTTCCAACCCAAACCATCCTGTGATTCTACAATGCTGATTTTTTTTCTTGGAATGGACATCCTGGCACCCACAGCTGCTCAGGGCAGAGGCTCTTGGGTCACTTGGAGTTTTTTCATGGGCAGATTTTCTCTTCCTTGGCTTTGCTGAAGGAGGATTCACATCCTGTGCTTCCTTTATCTTTTTTTAGGGCTTAAAACCAATGGATTCCAATGGCCTGGCTGATCCCTATGTGAAGCTGCACCTCCTGCCTGGAGCCAGCAAGGTGAGGCTTTGCCAGGTTTGGTGCTGGGGATGGAGCAGAGGTTTCTCAAATCCCCCTCAGATCAGATTTTCCCTGCTGATTTCTCTGCTTGCTGCTGTTTTTCCCCTGGGGGTGTCTCTGAACAGGGACGATGCTCCCAGATGCTCTCCCAAACCCAAGAACAGCTCATCCTGCAGGCAGGAATCTGCTCAGGGATGGAGGGAAGCTCCAGAGGAGGCATTGCTGTTAATGCATCACAAAACATCTGCCCAGAAATCTAATTATGCCCAGGGTTGGAATTATCCTTTTGCTTGGAAGCTGCAGCACGTTCTTGTTGGAGCTGTGGGGGGAAACTCTGGCTCCATCATGGAAATTCCTGGAAATCTCCCTCCCCAGCCCAGCTGAGCTGGTCTGGGTGGGCAAATCTTGAGGAAGGAGTGACCACCAGCAGTGCTGCCTCTTTGATTAGAGCTGCAGCAGAGTTTTGCTCAGAGTAAAACCAGGGGAAAACTGGATAATAAAGTGACTGGATTGATTTTACAGCTTTGCTTTGTGCACAGGGACACCTGGTCTTGTTTGGAGGAAATCCAGGTGTGATGTTGGGAATTGCTTTGATTTCTGCTGCTCTCATTTGCTGATATTTATTTTATTTTTTTATATAATTTTGAACGTGCGGTTGTGAAACACACACAAGCAAGTGACAGCTCCTCAATTCCCCTCTGTCACCTCCTTTAGACCACGAGAGCTGTGACCTGAGCCCCCACAGCCTGCCCTGGGCACCTTTTCCCCTCTCCCTGAGGGAATAAACCCCAGGGAATGACAAAACCCAGTCTCTCCTGGCCACCACGTGTCACCAAACCCCCGGTGCTTGTGCGAAATTCCACCTTGATGCTCCCTGGGAGCTCAGCATCGCCCAGCTGTGCCAGCTGTGATGGGGCATCCCTGCCAGGAGCTGGGATCTGTGCAGGGAGGAGTCCTGGGGTGCGACTCCCCTGCGTTTATTTGACCCCACAGTCGAACAAGCTGAGGACGAAGACGCTGCGCAACACCCGGAACCCGGTGTGGAACGAGACCCTGGTGTACCACGGCATCACCGACGAGGACATGCAGAGGAAAACCCTCAGGCAAGGCCAGCAGCAGCCCAGGGGTCCCACGGGGTGGGGCTCTGGGTGTCCTCACTCACAGCACCATCCCCAGCAGTGCGGGGGGGGGGGTTAGGGCTGTGAGAAATGCAGTTTTGGGTGAAAAGCAACATGAATTTGGTCATTGGGGTGGTTCTTTGAAGAGAGGAGAACTGGCATTTTGACCTCGTAATTTAATAGTAGATTGTTGATCACACTATGATTTTTGTCATCGTGGAGATGTGCATCTCTGCTGATTTGACAAGAGCCCAGAAAAATAAGTCCCTATAAATTTCTCTTAAAATTTATGACTCTTCCCCCCTCAGAAAACTTCCACCTCTTGATTTCTTGCCCTATCACAAAACAGATATTAAAGATGTTGATTTTTTTTTTTTTTTTTTTTTTTTGGCAAGATAGAAATTTTGGTCAGAGGAAATCCAGATCAAGTGTGGCTTTGGGGGGGGTTTTGTTTTGCTTTTCCTTCCCCCCAGCAGTGCCCCTGCAGGGATGGGTTTGGCTCTGCAGTCAGGCACTGCTCCAGCCTGCTTGATGTTCCCTTTCCCCTCTTCCCTCCAGGATCTCCGTGTGTGACGAGGACAAATTCGGCCACAACGAGTTCATTGGAGAAACCAGAGTTGCCTTGAAAAAGCTCAAAGCCAACCAGAAAAAGAACTTCAACATCTGCCTGGAGAGAGTAATACCAGTGAGTGTCCGTGGAAATTCCTCCTGTTCCCCTTGAAAATGGCGCCTGAGGGGTGCAGGGATGGGCTGGAGGTGCCTGAACTTCCCTGGCACCTTCAGGAGTTGCATTCCCACCTGTGCCTGGGCTGGTGTGACATCCCATGGCCAGGAGATAAGAGCCTGGTGGGAATCCATGGGAAGTGACTCCACAGCCTGCTGCTGGTGGCTTTGCCAGCCCCTGTGGATGGATGTCACCGTGGAGGAGGGGACAGGTTGCTCTGTCCCCCGTTGAATCCGTTGGGATGGGGGTTGATGGAGCAGAGGGAGATTCCTGAAGCCCTTCCACTTTGGAGTGCAGTGCAGGAGCTGGGCTGCATGCATTCCCAGGCTCTTTTGCTGTGGGGGTGGTGCCTCTCCCGGTCATTCATGGCATTCTCCTTGTCCCTTTCCCACCCCAGACGAAGCGCGCCGGGACAACCGGCGCATCCCGTGGGATGGCTCTGTACGAGGAGGAGGTGAGTCCTTGGAGCAGGACAAGCTCCATCCACCCATCCCTTGTGTACAACCCCATTATCCCCCTGTCCCAGAGATCCCACATGCCCCGATATCCATCCCTCCACATGCCCCGATATCCATCCCATCCCATCCCATCCCATCCCATCCCATCCCATCCCATCCCATCCCATCCCATCCCATCCCATCCCATCCCATCCCTCCACATGCCCTGATATCCATCCCATCCCATCCCTCCACATGCCCCAATATCCATCCCATCCCATCCCTCCACATGCCCCGATATCCATCCCATCCCATCCCATCCCTCCACATGCCCCGATATCCATCCCATCCCATCCCATCCCATCCCATCCCATCCCATCCCATCCCTCCACATGCCCCTATATCCATCCCATCCCATCCCTCCACATGCCCCGATATCCATCCCATCCCATCCCTCCACATGCCCCGATATCCATCCCATCCCATCCCATCCCATCCCATCCCATCCCATCCCATCCCATCCCATCCCATCCCATCCCATCCCATCCCATCCCATCCCATCCCTCCACGTGCCCCGATATCCATCCCATCCCATCCCATCCCTCCACATGTCCCAGTATCCATCCCATCCCATCCCTCCACATGTCCCAGTATCCATCCCATCCCATCCCATCCCTCCACGTGCCCCGATATCCATCCCATCCCTCGAGTTTTCCCAACCCTCCTCCTCCACGCGGAGTTTTCCCATCCCGGCTCCTCCACGCCCGCCTCTGGCGGCTGCTCCCGCAGGTGGATCGCGGTGGGGACGTGGAGGAGCGCGGGAAGATCCTGGTGTCCCTCATGTACAGCACCCAGCAGGGCGGGCTCATCGTGGGCATCGTGCGCTGCGTGCACCTGGCGGCCATGGACGCCAACGGATACTCGGATCCCTTCGTCAAGCTGTGAGTGAGCCGGGAATGGCTCCGGGCTGGAGCCGCCTGCTGTCCTTCCTCTGGAGCCCTGGCACGGCAGGAGCTGTCCAGCAGCGCTGGTGGTGTCCCCAGCGTGGGTGGTGTTGACCCAGCCCTTGGGTCCGTGGCTCTCCAAATGCCCAGATCCTGTGGTTGCCCCATGGAGAATCCCAGAATTGTTAAAGGCTGGAAAAGACTTCAGGAGTCCAAGCTTTGACTGGTCACCTCATGTCTGCCAGCAGAGGACACGGGGGGGATGTGGGGTGGGTTTGGGGCTGCAGCCCAACTTCCCCGGGATCCATAGGAGGGATTCCCACCCGTGGCTCTCCAAGGGCGTGGTGGGAGTCCAGGGACAGTGGAAGCTGGAGGGCAGCGAATCCTTCTCCCCACCTCTGACCCACCCTGGCTGCAGGGCAGAGGTGGCTCCGTGTCCCTCCGTGCCCTGCTCGCTGCCCCACAAACCCACATGGCTCCTGGGGATGCGGGGTTTTCATTCCGACCTCATGAGCGGCACCACGGAGAGGTCCCTGCAGCCATTCCTGGTGGGGATTTTGCTCCTGGTTTTTTCCTTTGCCTTCAGAAAAAAAAAAGCTCTGTTCTCCCTAAAACTCACTCAGTAACTCTCATGTTGAATATATTCTGCTCATCTTTTCCTAGCCCAGTGGAACTGAGCAGTTTCCCTTCCCAGTCTCTCTTTGTTTGTTGCATTCTCCATTTCCACGAACAGAAGACGGTGGCTTTACATTTTTAAATCAGCTTCTAACAGATCTAATTAATCCCAGCCCTAAAATGAGCTCTGGATCTGCAGCCAGGCTGCACAGCCCCAGCCCCACACTTTTCCCACATCCTCTGGAAGGTGGGAAGGGAGACTGGCCCTAAATAAATCTCTTCCAGCCCAGAAGCTCGCTTTTTAAGCTTAGAAACTCCCACTGTTCTTGCACTTGAATTTTGAGCTGTTTTCTGTTGCCCCCAGTTGGCTGAAACCTGACATGGGCAAAAAGGCCAAGCACAAGACACAGATTAAGAAGAAAACGTTGAATCCTGAGTTTAACGAGGTACGGATGGATATTTTTATATTATTAAATCAATTCACTGAATGCTGTGTTGAGTGGAGGAGGTGGAAGACAAACTCCCCAAGGTCTGGCTCTTTGCTCAAGCTCCTTTCCCACTCCTGTGCCCAGGAATATTTTGGGAATGACTTTGCCGTGGCAGCACCGCACACCCTGAAAGCTCCCTGCATCCCAGCTGGGGATGTGGGTGGGATGAGCATTCCTGGGGGTGCAAATTGGAAATTCTCCACTGGTGCTGCTTTGATGGGACACCTGGAAAGGGCTCATGTAGGTGCAAGGGGGGAGCTCAGCTCCTGGAAAAGAGGCATCACAGGGAAGGAGCGTTTTTCCTTCATTAATTACATTTTTACCATCCTCTCCTTGGATTTTGAATCCAGGCTGTGCAGGGATCAGGTCCAACCCTTTCACTGCAGCATTTCGGGTGTGTTTTCCTCTGGGGTGTGACGTGGGTGCTCCCATTCCTGCAGGAGTTCTTCTATGACATCAAGCACAGCGACCTGGCCAAGAAATCCCTGGACATTTCCGTCTGGGATTACGACATCGGAAAATCCAACGACTACATCGGTGAGCGATGGGCTGGGAGGCTCTGCCCTCTGGGGCAGGGGTTTGGTGCCTGGTACTGGGTTTGCTGGATGGGAGGGGGCCCTCCTGCCCGCGTGGGATGATGGAATCTGGTGGGTGCACCCCATTTTCAGCACCCTGGGAGATCTTCGGGGCAGGAAAAGCATCTCCAGGCGTTTCCATTACTTTTTTGATCCAGGAGGTGGAAAAAGCGTTGCAGGGTGTGAGGTGGGTGCCCATGACGGGATTTCCCGGCACATCAGCACCACCTCTGGATACAAAGTCTGCTCTTCTCCCCTTTCCCCAGGCGGTTGCCAGCTGGGAATCACGGCCAAGGGCGAGCGCTTGAAACACTGGTACGAGTGTTTGAAGAACAAGGACAAGAAGATCGAGCGCTGGCACACCCTGCAGAACGAGAACCACGTGGCCAGTGATTAAAGGGAGCCTCAGCCCTGCCCTCCCCACCCTCTGCCACACCCCTGTAGGTCCCTGATGTCCCTGGTGTCCCGTCTTCCAGCGCAGCCACGCCTTGCTACAGCCTCTGATCCCAGGGTCCTCCGCCCCCTCCGTCCTCCCCTCCACTGGAAGCCCCCCCAGATCTTTTCTACTCTCCCTTATTTATTTTCAGCCGGGGGAGGGAGGCCGTCGAGTTCCCCCGGTGTGTAATTTTGGCAAGCAATAGTTCCCTCCTGACTGTTCCCCCCTCTCTCCCCGTCCCCGTGGCAGCATTCCCGTCGCGTTTCCGACGCTCTGTGTCCCTCCAGCCTCCGCTCCTCGCCGCTCCGGCCTCTCCCCCCGGGAGATGGGAGTGCTGGGCTCGGGAGCCTCAGCCTGTCCTTGCTTGTGTGATCTCAATACCTCAGTTGCAATAACGAAAAAGCTCCTTGGCTTTGGCGTGGGTGTCACCGTCGCCTGGTGTCCGTGTCGTCGTGGTTAGGCCAAATCCGGTGTCACCGGTGTCATCCTGCAAGTCCTGCTTGAGCTTCACCTCTGGTTTGGCCCACCTGAGCAATGTTGTGGCACATCCTTTGCTGAGAAGATCCACCACCAACACCAAGACAGCGACAAGGAGGGTTCAGGGAGCTCTGTGCTGGCAGGGGAGCAGGTTGGGGTCGGTTCCTGTCCTTTCCAGCCGCGGGCAGTTCCTTGGCCCGAGGAATCCGGGGGCTCCGCTGCTCTAGGAGCCCAGCTGTGTTTTAGGGTTGTGACTACCTCCTCCTCCTCACCTCTGAGCTGTGTAGTAGTGACTGGCCGAGCCCTGAAGGGGTCCTAGGTCCCCTCAGACCCCTCCTGCTTCCAAGGATTTCCTGTTCCTCAGGAGGGAAGCTGAGGGAGCTGCTGCTGCTTCCCCCCAGCCCCCTGATGCGTGCAAGGATTTTTGCTTTAAACCACCACAACTCCTGGAATTAGCTGGAACTGTCCGAGATCTTCCAAACTTGGGTTGTTTTGGTTTGGTTTTCTTTCGTTTTTTTCCCAGTTTTCTGCACAAGAACCCTCAGCCTGCACTTTAAGGATGGCCTGGAGCTGTTGGATCTGGGCCGGACAGCAGGAGAGCACAGACTCTCTGCAGCTGCTGCTGCTGGGCTCTGGAACCATTCCCTGGCTCTGGAACCATTCCCTGGCTCTGGAACCATTCCCTGGCTCTGGAAAACCCCAGGCCCTGTGGATAGAGCACACTAAGCACCATGGAATATATGGAATTTTTTGTCACACTGAGCATGGTGTGTGTGAAACCTCCCCCCGAGCCCCCTGCACCCTCTGCTGCAGCTGCCCTCTCTTTGAGTCGGATGAATTCTGTTTTCCTGATAATTTTCTTGATTTCCCCCACCCCCAGCAGAGCTTGCTGATGTGCCCTGAGTGTCCCCAGCCCTGGGTGACACAAACCCCTCTGTGCTGAGCTGGCACAGGCTCCCCCCTCCTTGGATCTCCAGGTGGGAAAAGCCAACCCAACCCACCCCAGAGGGTCCAGCCCGAGCTGGGAATCCTCTTCCATCACCCCAGGTGATGTGATGGTGCTTGTGGCTTGGCTTGGGGTGGAATGGAAGAGGATGCCTGGAAATTTTCCCCTTTTTCGTGGAATTCTTGCCTCTGTGCCAGTCAGGGTTGCACCCCTGAGCCACTCTGGTCAGCACCAGACTGGAACAATCCCGTTTTTTTGGACTGTTCCCCTCTGCATCCCTGCTCCAGGCCCAGCTGGGCTGGTGGGAGCCAGGATCAATGGTTGGACTCTCCCTTTTTCAACCTTAATGGCTCCAAGCTGCCACCACCCTTTCCAGAGGGATGGACCTGGCCCAAACATTCCTGGTCACACCCAGAGCAGCCCTTGGGCACGGAGCTGTGCTGGGGAAAAAAAACAGCTGAGGGTGGCTGAGGGTAAAAAAACCTTTAAAAACCATTATTTCAACAATTCCTTAATTTCTCCCAGTCCTGCAGCAGCCCAGCCTCCTTTGTATGTGCAGAACAACTCACTTAAGGTTACCTTTATCCCATCCTGTGTTCCCATTCCCTGTTCAGCCTGCTTTCTTTGGGAAAAGGGTACTCAGATCATCTCTTTGCACCTCCAAAAATCAAGTGCAACTCGCCAGTCTCCTCAGTATTGTGCAAAACCACAGCCCTGGTCTCTGCCCCCCACCCCTTCTCAGTTTTTCTGATGGTAATTCCTGCCCTGAATGACTTCTTTTTGTTGTAAATAAAGCATGCACCTATGGATTGGGAATGGTGAAAAACAATCAAACAAAAAGGCAAAAAAAAAAAAAAAAGAAAAATGAAAAGCCTCTTCTACTGCTGTTTGCATTCAGACTCGCATGCAGTGATTTTACAGCCAAATATCAGTTTACAACTGTTAAAGAGAAAAAGAAAACCTTACACAGGAATTAGAAATCCTCCAGTCTTCCGCTGCATGCAGCACAACATCCTCTCTTGATGTGGTATCTAATAAAGTGAGACTACTGGAAAAGAACAAAAAAAAAAAACAAAACAGATTTTTGGCTTCTTTCATTCCCTGTGGGAGCAGGAACCTCGTGGGGTGGGCTGAGGGCCTGGTTCTGGGAATTCCTGGTGGGTTGGGGCTGCTGGAATTGAGTTGGGCTGGAGATGTTGGGGAGTTTGGGGTGGTTGGGAGGGAGATCCTGGCTCCCCCAGGAATTCGTGGGTTTGGGAATATCCTGGGTAAAATAGTGCCGCTTTAAATCATCCACAGGCTCCCCTCACTTGGTGTCTGGGTGTGAAAGCCCTGAGGAAAAGCAGGAGTGGTGGTGGGAGAATTTTTTTCCCTCCATCACCCCCAGTTTGGGGAGGAGGAGCCGCTCCAGGGTGGTGGCAGCTCCAACCAGGCAACGCTTTCCTTTTATTTATTTCCTTTTATTCCCTTCTTTTTATTTATTTCCTTTCATTCCCTTCTTTTTATTTATTTCCTTTCATTTCCTTCTTTTCTTGGGGCGTTTTTCGGCTCAGCTCCCAGGGCAGGGCTGGTGGCAGCCCCTGGGTGGGGACATCGCTGCTCCGTGTGCCCAGGCGGGGACCGGGGGCGGCGGTGGCCGGGCCGGTGGCGATGCCCAGAGACAGCAGCAGATGTCACTGGAGCTCCAGGCATGGAGCGGCGAGGAGGTGCCGGGAGGATGTCCCGATATTTCCAGGAATTTGGGAATTTTGGGGGCAATCGTTCCTGCCGCTCCTAACGCTCAAACCTCCAGCGGCAGGGAAGAGTTGAGGCCTTGCCCTCTTGGAAAAAACGTTCCCAGCAGCCTTAAAATTGAGCTTTAACTCCTTTTTATTGTTTGTTTTCCAGCGTTGGGTTGTTCTCATTGATTTTTCCCTCCTCTTTTCCATTTCCCGCCCTGCGGGTGGCCAGCAGAGAAATCCCAGGGGAGGAATTCCAGTCCCATCCAAGAGCTCCCAGCCAAGAAACCCAACCCAGGAGGTCCCAGCAGAGACCATCCAGCTCCAGATGAAGACTGGGATGAGGATTCTCTGGGATGAAGGTGCTGTGGTATTTGTGGATGAAGCAGAACCAGCCGTGGCTGGTTGTGAATTCCTGCCTGGAAAATGATTCCAAAGAGGGATTTTGCTCAAATCCATGGGAATGGGAGAGGAACGTTTATTCCCTCTAATTCCTGTTTCTGCTCCCATTTTCTTCTCAGCCTCTCCAGAAGGAATTGTTAATTGGGCTCCTTCAGGACCATCCTTGGAATCTCCTGCTTCTGTAGGTGGCTCCCCAGTTTAAATTCCACCTCAGCCCGTCTGAGCCATTCTGTTCTCCCAGCCCTTTTCCTCCTGTGCTGATTGGATTTGCACCTTTGGAGCAATCAAAACTTGGATTCTCATCCCTGTGCTGGCCAAGGCCGGCCAGGAGCAGGAATTTACAGCGGTTGGGAAATCAATTCCAGTTTGTTCTTCATCCAGGGGGCTGGGAAATGGGGATGGCAGCAGCTGCCAGGACCTGAGGCAGGTCCTGGTCTGGGAGAGGGGCCAGGACCATCCCTGGGGAAAAGCCTTGGGCTCTTGTTCCACTGCTGTGAAATCCAGTGTGGCCAAGGGGCTCCAAGGAGGTCTCCAAGCCTCTCCAAGGGGCTCCAAGGAGGTCTCCAAGCCTCTCCAAGGGGCTCCAAGGAGGCTCCAAGCCTCTCCAAGGCTCCTGGGGCTCCAGGAGGTCACAGCAGCCCCCAGTGAAGCGGCTCATGCCCTGCAGTGCTGGTTTCTGATTACCTCCTGTGGGATAATTCATTAAAAATTCCACGTTATGGAGCTCTCTTCATCTCCGCCCTGATCCTGGGACATCAGGAGCAGGAGGGAAACCTTCCCTGCTTCCCATCTCCTGGGGAAAAAAACCCCATAAAATAAATAAACCAAGCTTTTCCTCTTTAACATTTCCCTTAAAAAACAGAGGAGCTCAAATAAATAAATCCCTCCTCTATCCGCTTTGGAGCCCAGCTTTTCCAAAAGCCAGCCGGGAGAAATCTCTTTATCTCCCAGGGCAGAGATAACAATGTAATTACGAGCTGGGATCAATGGCTTTCATCTCATCAGTCCTCAGCCTCCAAGAAAAGGTTCTCTTCCCACCCCAGTGCCCAGAGCGTGGCTACCACCCCCTCTGTGGGGAGGGTCTGGCTGGCATCTGGAGAGGCCATGAAGATTTTCCTGGGGGAAGCTGAGCTTTGGGATGTTTTTTTCCACAGGGGAATGCTGGATTTAAGTGGGAGAGGACAGTGGAGACCCTACGGAGCTGTGTTTGAGAGGTTGGGAGAATTTCCTGACTTTTTTGGGGAAGAAAAATCCAGACAGTAAATATCAGCTTTTTTTTTTTTTAAATTATTATTTTATTATTGCAGGCAGCAGAATGGGAGTGTAACCTACAGCAATTGGAGACAGGAGTGGTCTGCAGCTGCCGTAAATCCCAGATTCCAACGGACTCCACGCTCCAAGAAAAGTAGATGGGAAAATGGAAAGGGAATTGGAAAAGGGAGACTGATTAAGCCCAGCTTAAATATTAACTGGGCGTGATGGTGACTGGTTTGTACTGGGGGACAGCCCAGGAGGTGGAGCGAGGAACGGACCCTGTGTGGGGTTCTTTGGGATGGGATGGGATGGGATGGGATGGGATGGGATGGGATGGGATGGGATGGCATGGCATGGCATGGGATGGCATGGCATGGCATGGCATGGGATGGCATGGCATGGGCTGGGATCTCCAGCACATGGGAGCTGGCTCAATGCCAGGCTCAGCTGGGATAATTTGTGCACCTGCCCACGCTGCCCCACATGGAAGGTGGCATTTCATTAGAAACAAGCACAGAAAATCCAACCTTTTCCACCCTGCTCCCATCACCCCCTGGTTTGCTTCCATGGTTTTGCTCTTTCCCAGCCAACACCACTGCCTCCCAGCCTGGCTGTGGTGCTGAGCTCACCTCAGCTGCTCCTGGGACTGCATTTCAAAGAGCAGCGTGGTCCAGGACACGGGGGAAGGGTTTAAACTGGGACAGGGTGGGTTCCGCTGGGATGGTCTTCCCATACCCACAGGGGTGGGAAGGGGATCACTCCCTGCCCCAGTCTCTGCTGTGTGGATCCAGCCCTTTCCATCCTTGCTGCACCAAGAGCTGGAAAACTGCATTTTCCTGGAACCCAGGGGGGTTCTGATCAGCTGGGAGTGGAAAATGGGCCTGGCAGGAGCGGGGTGGCAGCTGGGGAGCAGAGGGTGCCACGCCCTCGGTGTGGGGGACGCGGCCACAGCTCCTTTGGGGACATTTTGGGAATGCTGGGCAGTGAATGCAAGGCCACGCCAAAGGTTGGGAAGATCAGGCAGTGGGATGCCAGCACTTCCAAGCTGGATGGAGCAGCTGGAATGAGGCTGGAAAAATTCAGTTTTCTGCTTGCAGGGATCTGAGGAGCTCCCTGAATCCATTAGGGCTGCAGAGATAACGGATTTCTCAGGTTTGCTGGGGAAAAATCCCCACAAACTCCTTTCAAATCTGGACAAACAAAAAGGCTCGGGGCAAACCGGGGAATAAAAGCTGTGACAGATAAAAGGGAGCAAAAAAAAATTAATCTAGTTCGGGTCAAAGGGAATTGCCACTGAGGAGCCTTGGGGGTGTTTGTAAACAGGATGGGCCGAATTTGAGAGGCAAGGAGCCTGAGAAATTCGCGGGTGTCTCTGTCACTCCTCTTTGTCCCCTGATGAGGGTCAGCATCGCTAATCAAGGGCCAGCTGGGCAGAGCCCAGGAGCTGATCGGTATCTCCCTGATAAGAGCCCTGTCATGGAAACCCTGAGTGCCGCAGCCAAGATCTCCCGAGCCTCGGCAAATCAGGGCTTTATTCAGCCTCTCACAAAGAGTATTTTCCTTTTAAGATGCGAGTTATTCAGCTCCGTGTGACTCCCGCTGCTTTGTAAAGGCAGGTGGCACTTCCAGAGGGGGAATTCAGGCTCTGCCTTATCTCCAAAACTCTCCCAGAGGATGAGTTTCCAGGAGCTCTCACCTTGCTGGAGCTCACGCCTTTCATCCCCAGCTGCTCTCGGGGTGTTTTGAATGTCTTGGCCTTGCAAATTGGCTGCGATCGAGCGACTGGAAAGTTTTCAGGGGAACAAGGCCTTGGAGACGGGCAGGGAAAGTGGGGATGGAAAACCTGCCTGAGGGAAAGCTCTGCCAGGTGGAATCAAGGTAGGTTACACCCCTGAAAAATGCCCTCCTTCCATCCCTGCAAGGGCTCAAGGATGGGCTGGATGGCGCTTGGAGCATCCTGGGACAGTGGAAAAGAGCAGGGGGTGGAATGGGGTGAATTTTAAATTCCCTTCCTGCCCCAATTTTTCTGGGATTCTCGGAGGAAGCAGAAGAACGAGGCAAAGCCCGTCAAGCAGCTGCTGAATTAAAAACCCGGGAAAAGGGAAAATAAAGCCCAGCAGGTCGCTGGGAAGGGCTCAGAGGAGCTGCCAGGCTCCGGTGCACCGGGATAACCCCGAGCCGGAGCTGCTTTCCCGGGGTGGGAATCTTATCGATCTCCTTTGTTTTACAAGCGCCGCTGACGTGATGATATTTGGCAGCAGCGTTAACGCTGAAACCTGAGCTGCGCTCGGGCCTCTTTATCTTTAATTGTTTGAAAAATGACCCGGGGATGGCGTTGGTGCCCTGGAAATCATCCCGGGGCTGCGGGGGAGGTGCTGCTGCACAGGTTGGGGACCTGCTGGTGTGACGCAGGGACCCGTGTGGGTCACTGTCACTCCACCTTTTCCCAGTCCCTGGAATCTCGTGGTCCTGCAGCGGCGGCCGGAGGTGCTGGGAAGTCTCCTGTGCTCATGGAAGCGGCCACCGGCTGCTGTCCCCGGGACAGGGTGCGACAGGAGGAGGTGGCAACAGGGCCACCCATCCGTGGGACAGCTGCTGGCGGTGGCAGCGCTACGTTCATCCGTCCCGGGTTGTTTTCCATGTCTTTTTTTTCCCCTAATTAACTGGAAACCCTTGTCAGGATCCCACGCAGGGGCTGGGCAGAAAGGCAGAGGGAGGTGGGGTGCGCTGACATTTAGTTCAGGCGAGGATTTAAGGATCTACGCTGAAATTGAGTTAAAAATTCCTTTCCTGGTGCCAACCAGCTGCAGCCAAGATCCTGGGACAGCCACGGCCGGGGAGTGCTGGTCTGTCCCTGGGATGGGGAGGATTGACACCCCGGATATTCTGGCTTTTGGGAAGGGGTCTGACACCTCTTTAGGCTGCCACGGGCACTTGGGGCAGGTCCCTCCCTCTCTCCACATTTTGTTTTCCCCGGCTGGGGGATGATGGGGTGGAAATTCATCTCCTTGCTTCAGCTCCTGGAAAATCGCTCCCTGCCTGATGGGGAACGTGCTGACCCAAATCTGCACCTCCTTAACTCTTAAATTCGGTGAATTTGTGGAAGGGCCACAGATGCACTGGGAGGAAATTTTCAGCATTAGTGTAAAAGGAGCCTTTTAAACACCCCCACCCGTTTATTGACGGCTTTGTGCCTCGGCGTGCAAAGGAAACGCAGCAATTCATTGACTTTTTTTTTCCCCCAGTTTTTTTTATTCAGATATTTTCGACAGATTCTCCTCAGGGCAGGCGTGACCGGCGCCGTGGGTCTCTCGCTGCTGAGCTCACAGCAGCAGCAGATCCGTGGGACAAATCCCAATCCATGGAGCCGCTGGGATGTGAGGCAGCCCAGAGATGGGATGCAGGGAGGGCACTGCCACAGGAGCCGGCTCCAGGCGCAGCTTCCCGAGTCCTCTCTTGCTCTAGAGGCGAATGGTCCCTCCTGGAGCCGAATCATTGAGGCTCTGCAGCGCTGCCGCTCCCGCCGGGAATGGCAATGAGCCGGAGCTGAGCTCGCCAAGCCGGGAATTCATCCTTTCCCCCTTCCAGGCCATGCCATCCCGACCCTCGGGGCATGTCCCCTCCCCAGGAGGACCAAGCTGCGCGTTGGAGCCCTGGAGCCAGGCTGGATGGGCCGGGATGCGGCGGGGGCACGGGAAATCTGCTCCTTTGGGATGCGAGGGGTGTCCCGGCCTTGGGGACACGAGTGAGGACACGAGGTGGCTTCAGGACAAGGAGCAGCCGGGGCTGATAGGCAAATAAACCTTGTCCCCAGGTCCTTGTCACCGTGTCCAGGTGTCCCCAGGATTGGAGCAGAGCCCAGACACCCCAGGCTGTCCCTGTCCCTTTGCTCCTGTCCCTGCTCCTCGCATCCTCCTGCTCTCCCGGGATTCCTCTTGGCTGTGGATTCCCAGGGAGTGCTGCTGGCACTGTGTGGTGCAGGAACAGGTGACAAATCCCTACGGAGAGTGGGAGGGTTTGTCACTAAACTGGGAAGCAGGAGCCTGGGGGCTACAGGTTTGTGCCCTCCATGTGTCTGTCCCATGGATGGGATGGATGGGATGGATGGATGGATGGATGGATGGATGGATGGATGGATGGATGGATGGATGGATGGAGACCAAAACACTCTCTACTCCTTGGTGGATCTGTTCCTGCACCAGTGGAGCTGGGATTGGGGTCCTGAGCAGCCCCTGGAAAGTTGCACATCGTGGGATATCCAGGGGGGATAATGGGCAGACTATCCCGTGGTTCTGGAGTCCATCTCCCCTGATGGAGCTGCTGACATTCCTGCTCCATTTTCGAGATGAGCCTGGCTGTGGATAAAATAATTTGCTGAGAATCATTAACCTAATGATGGAGGTTTTGGATAAACAGCTTTTGGATAAAAGCCTGGCTGGGGGGGAAATGGGCTTAATTGTGGCTCTGGAAAAAAAAACAGGGAAAAGGGATTGGGATGAGCGCTGAGGGATTTGGGGTATCAAAGCTGGGGTCTCCTCCCAACCCCCCCAATTCCAGGGGGGCTTTCAGCCCCACCCCTCTCCATCCTGGAGATGGAAAGGAGCAGGAACAGGATGGGAGCACCAGAATCCTGCCCAGCCACGGATTTAGGGATAAAACCCCAGGACCACATCCCAGCCCTGCTGCAGGGTCAAAGGGGAAACTGCAAAGCAGCTCAGGGACTGGAAGCTTTTCCTATTTTTGGAAATATTGGAGATGATGGGAAATGCACTGGGCAGGAGGAAGTTCAGAGTGAATATTCCCATTTATCCCAGACAAGCTGGTTTTCCAGGAAAGGAAATGTCACCAGCTCCATCTTTAGGTGTCGTTGCAATCCTTCTATTTTTATCAGAATTAACCTTGGAGCTGGGTGAGCTCTAAATGCCAATAATTAAACCCAAACAGCCCCAGGATCAGGTGCCACCCCCTGTCCCCAGTGGGGCCCTGGCCCTATTATTTGAAATTGATGCAATTATTCTTCTGGCAGAGTAATAAGTTTCTGTTCTGCAGTACCCAGTGGACCCTAGAGCAGAACAAATGCTTCAATAAACCCAGGATGGGCCTTCCTGGAAGCCGGAATTTCGGGTTATTAAGGAGAGGAGCAGGTTTGGGAATGTTTAATAAATGATTGCCTGATATTTCTTGCTCACAACGTACCTCTCTGATTAGTGAATGTTTTCTGCTCGCTGATTAACTTTGTTTATTTCTTAATTAGGTTCAGCGCCGGCTGTCTCGTGGTTCCCAAATAATTGTTTGATTAATGGGCCTGGATTTACATTTTCATTAAGCCCCCCACCCCAATTAGCAGTGCCAGAACAGGCAGATCTGGGCCCTCAGAATGACGATTTTAGCCCATTAAGTAATAACTGTTCTATTGATCGGGGATAATGGAGCACAGGCAGTAAATCCATGGCTGAGTCACAGAATTCCAGGGGGAAGGATGGGAATGGAAGGATGGGAATGGAAGGATGGGAATGGAAGGATGGGAATGCACCCCAGCAGCACCTGCTGCTCCAGCTCCCTCTGCCTCCACCCGGTGATTAAGGGGTTAATTGGTTCCAGTCTGGGCATTGATTGTCGAGGGAGGGCTCCCAGTCAGGGAGTGGAATCATCACTTCCCTGGGGGGGATGGGATGGGGATTGGGATGGGATTAGGATTGGGATGGGATGGGGATGAGAAAGGGGGTGAGAAATGGCGCTGGGATGGGATTAAAGGGGAATGAGGGATGAGAATGGGGTGGGATAGGGATGGGGCCATAAATAGGAATAGGGGCAGGAACGCAAGGACAAAGAGGAGGACACTGCCAAGGAGCTGCTTGGCTGCTCATCCCCAGGGAAGGGAGAGGAGTCCCTGCTCGTGTCGGCCTGAAATGTGTCTGGAGATGCTTCCCCAGTGGGGAGAGGAGACTCTGGGGGACAAACAAGCCCTTTTCCATATTCCCAGAGGACATGCCAGGCTGTGGGGATGTCACCCTGGCAGGGCTTTGTCACCCGTAGCACTCCAGAAGAGCCCGTTGCTATATTTGCTCTCACCACAACCATGTGGTTTTTTTTTCTTTTTTTCTTTTTTTTTTTTTTTTTCCTTTTAAATACTGGATTCCGCTCTCCAAAAGTAGGGCACAGCCACTCCACGTGTCTGCTCCAAAGCTCCATAATCTCCTGCCGTGGGCCAGGCTCAGGAATTGTCGCGCCAGGAGCTCTCTGGCCGGGAGCAGCTTTCCAGGTGCTCCAGGGCTCCAGATCCAGCCAGGAGAGGTTGGAGGGGATGGAGCCCCCCAGGAACCCCTGGGATCTCCTCCTGTTTTGTGGAAGGATGTCACCCCTGCCTGTGGGTTCCTCCTTGCCACCACCCCACTGCCCTCACCCCACTCCCTCCTCATCCTCAGGAGGGCACAGCGAATCCCTCTGCCAGGAGCTGCCAAGGGAGGATGGCAAAATGGGGCAAAAATGGGGATTTTGGAAGGTTTTCCTGAGTTTCCCCATTCCACATTGGAAGAAATCTGGGTTTGCCTCGCTGTTCTCCAGTTTTCCCCCTCTGGAGTGCAAACCTGCCCCAGGGAGGGTGAGGAGCAGCTCGCAGCTCATTTATCAGCCAGATCTGAGGGAAGAGCCAAAATCCTGTGGCAAAGCCACGGGAAGCAGCTTTGCCTCTGGATTCACAGCTCCATGGAAGCGTGAGGATGATCCCTGTGCACACAGATGGTTCCTCTGCTCCCCCCCCCAGCCAAACACCTGCGCTGCCACCAGGATTTGGGGACCTGCTGCAGCTGGGAACGTCCTGATCCAGACCAAAAGCACCACCAAGGCCATGGCCAGGAGCAGCCACAGCCTCCAAAACTCCAAGGTTTCCCTGGAAAACTTCCAGCTCTGCCTTGTCCTGTCCATCCATGACTGAGGATTTATGCAGCTGCCTCTTGCCCAGGTCAGGGCAGATCATCATCCCTGCCTCTGCTCCAGCCCTTCCCCTCATCCATCACCCTTATCCAGGGATTTAATCTTCCCTGAGGCTCCCAGGAGCTGCTGGAGGATTGATTTCCCAATGCTGCATCCAGGGCACGCTGCCCTTCCAGGGTGGGTGCAGCTGGGGAACCCCTCCCTGATCCAAACCCCTCATCCCTTCAAAAAATTCCTTCCTTCAAACATTTTTCCTCCAAAAGCCCCTCCATTTTTCCTCCAAAAGCCCTTCCTTCAAACACTTTTCCTCCAAAAGCCCCGAGTTTGCAGGGCAGGAAGAAATTCCAATTTGGTGATGCCTCCGTGGATTCTCCTGGCAGGAGCTGGCACAGTCTCATCCCAGTGCCAGCTGTGCTCCAGGGGCAGCTTGGAACGACAACACGTGAAAGACAAACCCAGATCCATGAATTAGTGGGAAGAAATGGAAATTTGATCCCTTTTTGAAGTTTACAGGGCAGGTGTTGTGCCTGAGGGGGGCTGGGGGGAATGGGAGCTGCAGCTGGGATGTGCCTCCCCTCCTCATGGAGCACCAGGAATATTCAGGACACCCCTGACAAGAATCCCCATCACATTTGGAATTTCACCAGCTCTGGAGAACAAAGCCCTGAGCCCAAAATCAGCAGGAGGCAGGGGCATGGATTGCAAAATGCCCATTGCTTGGGAATTCCTGCCTGGCTTAAGGAATGCTTTGCGTTTAGGGAGAGAATTGTGCTGCTGGGGACGAGGGGGGGATGGTTTTAAACTAAAAAAGGAGAGATTTAGATTGGATTTCAGGAAGAAATCCTTCCCTGGAAGGGTGGGGAGGCCCTGGCACAGGGTGCCCAGAGAAGCTGTGGCTGCCCCTGGATCCCTGGAAGTGCCCAAGGCCAGGTTGGATGGAGCATTCCCTCCTGCCCTAAATCTTTCTTTCCTGACCCAAAATGCTCCACCCCGCCCTGCCCTGTGCCAGCAGCACAATCCCACAGTGCTGGTTTTTATAATTTATTAGCAGGACAATCTGGTTTAGGCCCTGCTGACAAATGGGATGCTGTATTCCAGGAGTTTATCCCTGGGGAACAAATAAACAAACGCAGTGCTGGAAACCTCATGAATTTTTTTAAAGAGCTTATCAAAACCTTTTTTTTCCCCCCATTTTCCCACAGGCAGGGTGGCTGAAAGGGGAAATATCCCCTCCATCTGCATTCCCAGCACTTCTTTCCCCTTCAATCCCTTAATCCTCTTCTTTCCAGCTTTAATCCACACAGTTGCCTCTTTCTTGTTTGGTTTTTTTATTAATTCCCCCACTCCAAACAATCACAAAACCAACACCAAGACTCCAGAGCTCCAAACTCCCTGCTCCGTGAGCATCCACAAAAGCCTGAGCATGACATCATCCCAATTCCTATTTTTCCCCCTCTTTTTACCCTAGAATGACCCCGGATTCGCAGCCCCGGGGCTTTTCTTGGGATTGCAGGCAGCAGGAATTGGACATCCATCACTGCCTGCGCCCGATCCCCCCTGGGGACATCGCTGTCACTGGCATCCTAATGAGTTAATTAAGGAAAAGCAGGGCAGGAGAGGTGCGAGCCCTCCGGGAATGCTTCCTGGGAGAGGCTCACGCAATTCCCAGGGAGCCGTGGCTGCTTCCCGGGGGAGCAGGGAAACACCAGAAGTGAGGAAAAGCCTTCAGCAGCTCCAGTGTTGGATTCCCATTCCCGAAATTCCCCCGCAGCTGCCAGGGGTTGGCCCGTCCTTTCCTGGAGATCACTTGCATGGATCTCCTGCTCCAACCCCTCCAGATCCCAAAATTTGTCCCTAATAGCAATTCAAAGCCATCGGGAAAACTCGGCTCAGCCCCTTTGGGGTGATTCCAGCTTGCTCCTGCCCAGCTGGAAAATGAGTGGAAAAGCAGAGCAGGAAAGGCCGGCAGGAGCTCATTATTCCACAGCTTCCCTGATTCCTTATTCCCTTTCCTGCCCCACACGGCTCAGATGGAGCAGAGGCACCGAGAGTGCAAGATTTGCTAATTATTGACTTTTAATCAGCGGATAAATTGAGTTCTAAGTTGATTTTTAATCCCTGATAACTCAGCCCAGCTCTCCAGTCTGGGAAAAGCAGGATTGCAGGGACATCCTTCCACCTGCCAAGGAACACCCTGGGAGGTCAGCAGGGATATAAATCCATCAAGAAATGAAACGAGGCCCCTTATCCTGCCCTTCACCTCCCTCATAACCCAGACCTGGAAGCACAAGCACAGCCTCATCCTTGGGAAGGAGGCAAAACCTCTGGAAAATCTCTGGGATGCTGCTCCAGCATCTGCCATGGGAAGGGCAGGGAGCAGCAGGAGAGAATCTCCTTTTCAGCTGCACTCTGCACCCCCCAGGGGAAATAAAAGTTGAATTTCCAATCCCAAAAGGCCCCAAATGTCACTTCAATCCCAAATTAGTTTTCCCACACCCCAGCTCGTTATGGAGCAGAGCACAGCAGCGCCAGGCATCCCATTTAAATTGGAGATTCTGACCTTTCTGCTGAGGATCTTTCCAGCCGTCCTGTTTCCAAGGTTTTTTTGGTTGATTTTTTTTTTTGTTTGGTTTTTTTTTGTTTTGCTTTATTTATTTTAATTTTGTGTGTGTGTGTGTGTGTGTGCTGGCACTTCCCAATCCTCCAAACGAGATTGGATGCAGCTTTTTCAATATTAAAATGCACTGCATCCTCTTTTTTTCCCAAGCCCTCGGGCAGCTGGAAGGTTTTCCAATGCCCATAAACCAGGGCTGCAGGGGTGGGGAGGAGGGGACTGTCACTCCAGTGTCCCCACCGGGGTGGGCACCCAGTATTTGCCCTTTTCCAGTGAAAGCCACCCCGGTGCCGGGCGCTGGGAGCCGCTGGCTCCGTTTCCCTGGATAAGGCTGCTGCCAGGAGCCTCCACAATCACTTTTGGCTCAAAATCCAGCGTCCCTGACGTCGGGATTTATCTGGGGACACTTCAGGCCAATGTCAAAAGTCCCTTGTCAATAACCTCGGCGGTTTTGGGATTAGAACAACCCTCAACACCTGCAGGACCGGGTCACTGGGAGCAGGGATTGGGAATGGCTTCCATTGCACCACGGTCCATAAGGAAAATAAATTTGCTGTCCCGGGAGGGCCCTGGGAAGCCAAAATTTACTCCAGCAGATGGGGCTCCCAGGGGAGGGCACCGTGATCCCATCAGGAGAGCTGGAATTGCAAACAGCCCCTGGGGAGCTGCGCAGGGAGGGGATATCCCTGATTTTAGAGAATACAAGGAAGAATCGCTGGGTTTGGGGGGAATACGGGCGAGTTTGTGAAGCCCTTGGGCAGTGGGATCCCCCGGCCCAGCCCGCGAGAGGTCTCATCTCCCCCCATTCCCGCAATTCCCAGAGCTTGGCCGCAGGGAGGGAGCGCTGCGTGGCCGAGCACGATCCCGGGAGGATTAAAATAGCTCAAACCAGCTCCTCAGCCCCCAGGCTGGCACCCAGGCAGCATTCCCAGCCTGGTTTCCTATGGAAACGAGCGCCGCGGGGTGGCTCCGGGCTCCGGGATGCGAATCCCGCATGGATCGGGCCAGGCTGCGCTTTCCTGGGCAGGATCCAGCCCTCCCCCGGCTGCTGCGCTCCCACCAGGAATGGGGATCCCCGCGGGACGAAGGAACCCCTGTGGATGTGTTGGACGCCCCCCGTTTCTCCCGGCACCCCGAAAATTCCGCACTCCCAGCCCGTATCCCTGGATGTGGCTTTGGGAGCGGAGATTCCCAAAAATGCGGGAGAAGGTGCTGCCCTCATCAGCTTCAGGAGTTTCCTCTGGAGCCTTTTGGAATTCTCTCCTCACCTGGAGGGACCCGTTGTGTGCCGCAGCCGGGAATGCTGAGGGATTGGGATCACAGCCGGGAATTCTGAGGGATTGGGATCACAGCAGAGCCAGCACCGGGAAGGGCATGAGGGTCCCGGCTGCCACCAGCACCCCCTGAAATCCCCCCGGCGCTTAAAGTTGGCAATAAAAGGGGTGGGGAAAAAAATCCCGCTCAAGTTAATCCCTTTTGAGCCGCAATTTTTTCTTATTCCCGGGCTCGGGAAGTTTTGGAATTAATTTTTAATTGATCTGACAGCACAAAAACCCCCAAAAAAATCACCCATGCAAGCAAATACACCCACAGATATATCCCATGATATATTTGTATGTCTATTTATTTTGGTATATTTAGCGATGATCTATTTATTTAGAATGTTCATTTAGAAAATTTAGATGTATTTACATTTATATATGCAGCCATCTATGGAACGTACGTGTTTATCTATATATTTATATTGGTTTGTTTATATTTTAAATGTAAGTTTAATCCTTGCTGGCTCCATTCAAGAATCCTCGGGCCGGTCCCGAGTGCCGGGAGGATGGAACGGGATTCCATCTGGGAATTCCATTCCTGGGCTGGGGGGATCCAGATCCTCAGCATCCCTCGCTTTGGGCGCAGCAGCGCGGCCGGGGCCCCCCGAGAGCTGCTTCCCGGCACTGCCGCATCCCTGAAAAACAGGGAAAACAAGAAATAAATTTGAAAATAGAGATCCCATGGGGGCGGCGGGAGGGAAGGGGTTAAGGCCGGCAGCCGGCGGAGGGAGCGGAGCCGCTGGATGGAGACATTAAGAAGCGGCGCCCGGCAGCGGCTGCGGGCAGAGCCGAGCGGCAGCCGCCGGGCCGGGCTGGGCTCTCCTCGGCCGGCACCGGCATCACCGGAACCCGCCCCGGGCGGTACCGGCACCGCCGGAGCCCCCCCGGCAGCGGGGCCGGGCCGCGGGCAGCGCCCGGAGCCCCCCCGGCCCCGCCGCTCCCGGGGGCGGCCGCGGATGGAGGCACCGAGGGATGGATGGAGCCAGGGATGGAGCGGCGGCGGCGGCCGGGAGCAGGGCCCGGGGACGGTGAGGAGGAGGAGGAGGAGGCAGGGGAGGAAAAAGGGCTCGGGGGAGGGGGCAGCGGAGCTGCCGGTGCGGGGAGAGCGTTGAAACCGGGGCTAAAGGGGGGAAAAAAAACCAAACCCGAATTAGCAGCTGAAAAATAAGAGAAGAAAACAAACAACAACATCCCTCCCTCCCCAGTGCCCTGCGCAAAATAAAATTTAAAAAAATAGGAGCAAGAAGGACCGCGAGCGGGGGTCGGCAGGACCCCGGCCCGCCGGGAATCGCGGCTGGGAAGCGGCGGCTGCGGGCGCGGGGAGCTGGGGGGCACCGGGTCCCCCCCGCGGCTTTGCGGGAGTTGATGATTCCCGCCTCATCCCGGCAGGGATTTTCGCTGGTTTCTGCTGGTTTGGGAAGGGTTTTGCTTCGCAGAGGGAGCCAGGCGGGAGAGATCGCTCCTCGTCCTCATCCTCCTCCTTCCCAGACTTTGTGCAGGAACATCTCCGCCGGGGAAATAAGGAACATAAGGGAATGTAATCCTGCCAGAAGCCTCTCCCCTGTTTATTTTCCTCTTCCCACATCCATGCTGGCAACTTCGGGGAATAATTTAACATAGAGATGAGCAGGGAGAGCAGAGGCAGTTGCAGAACGGCGTGAAGGTAACCTTGAGCTGAGCCCTATAAACCCCGGCCTCCGTCAAGGCAGGATTAAAGAAACTTTCCTGGCAATCCAGAGCTGGGAATCCCAGCCTGGCCCTGGGAATTACAGCCCCGGGGTGCCCCCACCCAGCCTGGGCCTGGCCCACTGCACCTTCTCATCTGGTGAGTGCTGTATCCTTCCTTCCTCTGGGAATTTATCTGGGAGTTATCCTTCATGAGGGGCTCTCCCTTCCCTGGGCTTGGCAAAGAGCTCTCCCTTGGAATATCCAAAGCTGTTGAGCTCCAGGGGCTCCTCCAAGACAGGACTTGTTAGCATTTGTTAGGTTTTTTAATGTGCATTATTATATTATAGATATTATTAGCAATTATTGTGGTTTTAGATAGATTATATTACATCTTTTTTATATATTATTAGCAGACACTATGGTTTTGTATTTATTATTCTATTATCTATATTATTAGCCCCTACCATGTTTTTATATACATTATATTATAATATTTCACATATTATTAGCAGTTTTTAGGCCCAGGGATAATTCCCCAGGGGGTTTTGCTCTGGTTTTTGGGATTCCTTTCCCAAATCCTGGTGCTCAAGAACCCGAGCCCAGCTGCAGCATCAGGGCTGCAGGTGCCTGGCTCCAGTGGGGCTCATCCATGTCGATGTTCCTGCCTTTTAGGGTCCTTGATATTTGGGATCCTGGCAGATGGGAACCCCCCCACTGACCCCTGGTTCCCCGGGGGGATTTGGGGATGGATTTTATCTCCCAGAAAAATACTCCATTCTTCCTGGGGGATCTTTTCCCCATGGAAAGCTGGGCCAAGCCTCAGCAGCTCCAGGCTCCCATCCAGAGTCACAATTCCCACGGCTGAGGCAGGATCCAGGAGTGTTCAGCACCATTCCCAGCTCCGTCCAGATCCTGGGAAAATCTCTGCTTCTCCCCACCCCCTTGGACCAGCAGGGACTCACTGAGCAGAGCAGGCAGCTCCGGGATGGGAATTTGTCCTTCCCAAAGTGTTGGCTCTCTCTGGAGCCAGGAGCTCCTCCTGGGACCGGGGAAGGAGCGTGGGACAGGAGGATCTGCCCCGTGCTGAGGGATGAGCCTGCAGCATCCACGGGAACGGCAGATCCCTCCCGAGCCCGGCCTCCCTCCCTGGATGAGGGGAAAGAGAGGAATCAGCTCTCCCGGGGAAGGAGGTTTTGAAGGAAGTGTTGCACGAAATCCTCCTTCTCACTCCATTAATGTCCGTGGGCTGTGCAAGGCATTGTCTGCTGCTGGAAAAGCTCGTTAGTTAATTGCCCCGGTGCTGCTGTAATCCCAGATTAACGAGGGCTGAGGCAAATCTCCGTGGAGCAGACCTGAGCGTGGGATTTATGGGGAGATTGGATCGGGCTCTTCCCTACCTGGGGAGTCCTCGGGGGCTCCATCCTGGGCTGGATGTGCCGGGTGCTCCCGTGGGAAGAGGTTTTTGTGCCACCCGTGAGGGGTCACGCTTCCCAAATCCCCCCGATGGTCCCCTTGGATCCCATTGGGATGGGATTCAGGCAGGTCCCGCTGGGTGCAGGATTTCCCTTGGGACAAGCTCCTTTCGGTGTTTCTCATCACCTCCCGTGGGTCCTGGAGCCAGGACTGGGCTCTGGTGCTCAAAACCTCGGGATGAATCCCTTTGGCTGCTGCGGGGTTTGTTCCTCCTCGTTGAGCACAAGGAGGAAAACAGCAGCGCCCTGGCGTTCCCTGGAACGAGGAGCTGCCAGCTCGGGATGTGCCGGCTCAGGAATGCTTTTCCACAGCGACAGGGACGTGCAGGTGTCCATGGATGGAGTGGCCAGAGGATTTGGGGAGGATGAGCAGCACAGGGAGGGCCGCGCGTCCCCCAGGGGTGGCTGCCAGCCCCGGCGCTGCCTCTGGAAAAGTCCATCCCGTGTGTCCTGAACCTCCTTTTGCTCCGGGATTCCGGCAGCTCCGTCTGGGGGGAGCTTTGCTGAGCCAGCAGCTGGCTGGGATCCAGCTGTGCTTCCCTGGGGAACAGCCCCGGCCTTCCTCCCGCCTCCCTCCTCCTCCTCCCGGCTCCGGGTGGGAGCGCATTCCCTGGGATGCACATCCCGGCTCCCCCAAGTCTGATTGAAAACCGTAACTGGATTTTGCAGGCTGGGCATGAAAACCCCCCGAAGGTGAGACGTGAAAACTGCTTAGGTTAAACCCTGTCACAGACACTCAGCGTCCTCCGAAGGAATTACATCACCTTTTCCAAGGGCTTGAGTGTCGGGAGGGTGGGAAGAAAAGGGAGAGGGAGTCTGGGAGCATCCCTCGGTGTCACTGAGACCCCGCAATCCGGGGGGGGCCTCTCCCAAATACCGCCGTGTGCCACCCAAAAATGGGGGATTAACGGGGAAATGGAGGTTTCTCAGCCTTGGACGCAGGGATGGGGCTGATGCCGGCAGCAGGAATGCTCAGGGAGGGATGCTGGAAGCCGGCAGGGATGTGGTAGGGGAAGGCTGGGATCCTGCTCCCCAGCACCCAAATTTAATGACCCTGATCCCAAAGGAGGGAGCTTCCCGCTCCTTCCACAGCCCCACCCAAAATACCCCGGGCAGATGGGATAACGCTGCTGGAGAGAACTGGATCACCCAGACCCCTGGGGTTGCTGCAGATTAATTAATTAATGAAAATGCTAACGATGCTGGGAGGGGAACACCGAGTCCCACAGCTGGATCCCCGCTGTGCCACCTCATTTCCATCATCCCACAGTTCCCTGGACCCTCTCCCTGCCCCGGTCTCTGCAATCCATGGTGATTTCCTCCCCTATTTCCTTCCCTGCCTTCGGCAGCGCCGGGTGCTTTTTAAATGATTCATGACTTAAACCATTTTTCTTTATGAGCTGCTTTTCACACTTGTGAGGGGAATTCAGCCTCCAAGAACCTGGAACGGGCTTTGATGGAATCGTGGGTGGAGGAGCAGAACGTGAAGTAAAAACTCCCCATTTTCAGCTCCACTTGGGCCATTGTGGAGGAGAATATTCAGGGAAGGGAGCAGAGCCACGGAGATGGGATTACCTGGGAATTAGTGGCCTGGAGGCAACACAGATCTTTGCTTCTGGGGGCTGGAGCGCCTGCTCATCCCAGCTGGGATAGGTTTTGGGAGACTCTCACCTGTGCTACAACAAATTCCCACCACCATCATGGTGATCCCACCCTGTGCCAGCCCGTGGCTGTGGGGTTTGGGCAGGAATTGCATCCTCAGGGTGGGGATCAGCATCCCTTGGGCAGGAATCGGCATCCTCAGGGTGGGGATCAGCATCCCTTGGGTAGGAATTGCATCCTCAGGGTGGGGATCAGCATCCCTTGGGCGGGAATTGCATCCTCAGGGTGGGGATCAGCATCCCTTGGGCAGGAATTGCATCCTCAGGGTGGGGATGAGCATCCCTTGGGCAGGAATTGCATCCTCAGGGTGGGGATCAGCATCCCTTGGGTGGGAATTGCATCCTCAGGGTGGGGATGAGCATCCCTTGGGTAGGAATTGCATCCTCAGGGTGGGGATCAGCATCCCTTGGGCGGGAATCGGCATCCTCAGGGTGGGGATCAGCATCCCTTGGGCAGGAATCGGCATCCTCAGGGTGGGGATCAGCATCCCTTGGGCAGGAATTGCATCCTCAGGGTGGGGATCAGCATCCCTTGGGCAGGAATTGCATCCTCAGGGTGGGGATCAGTATTCCTTGGGCAGGAATTGCATCCTCAGGGTGGGGATCAGCATCCCTTGGGCAGGAATTGCATCCTCAGGGTGGGGATCAGCATCCCTTGGGTAGGAATTGCATCCTCAGGGTGGGGATCAGTATTCCTTGGGCAGGAATTGCATCCTCAGGGTGGGGATCAGCATCCCTTGGGCAGGAATTGCATCCTCAGGGTGGGGATCAGCATCCCTTGGGTCGAGCTCCGGGACATCAGCGGGAATTTGCAATGCCAGGCAGCTCAATGTCATAATTAAAAATGGGGTTAAACTTCCTTAAATAACTTGATTAAACAAAATTGCCTTTCTGGGCCAGGCTGCAGGCCCTGGGCTCGTGTAGCTCTGTCCAGTGATTGGAATAAGCCAGGGCAGGATCCATCCTGATGTTCCTGGGTTTATTTATAGCTCAGCCCTGGCAGAAACGGGGCTGGTGCCCTGTGGGCTCTGTCCTCTGGAGAGCACAGGGAGCACAAGGAGGAGGTTGTGCAATTAGCACGACCTCATTTCAGAGGAGCCTCTTAGAGACCTTAATCAATTAGTCTGGGGCAGCCCCGAATGGATCCTGGATCCTCCTGGATCCCTCTGGATCTCGGCGCCTCATGCCCTGGGAAAGTGCTGAGGCCATCCATAAATCCCCAGAATATTTCAAAATCAGTTTTCATCCATAAGCAAAACCAGCTCCTTAACTCCAGTCCAAACTCCTTTGTGGACTCCCAGCAAGGAGGAGGATTTGCAAACCCCACAAAATGCTTGGAAATCCCCCACAAAAATCCACCAGCAGACGGGCAAATCCTGCCCTGGATCTTCAAACTGAGCCAATAAACCCCTCAGGAGAGGCTTTTCCTTTGCATCCCTGGCTGGTCTGGCCTGTGGAAGGGATTCAGTGGCTCCTGGGGAAGCCCAGGCCTGGGAAGTGTCTCACCCTCGAGGATGAGGATCTGATCCCGGCGCAGCTTCCCGGGATGAGCCTGGAAGCTGCTGAGTCAGTTGTTTTTAAGGCTTCCCCAGCGGAGAGGAGGCACAAATCCATTTCTCAGCAAAATGAAGGCAGAGAGAAGCTGAATAAATAAACCTGGCTTTGATTTGAGGGCGACTGACAGCTCCCTGTGCTCGGCTGGCCCCTGGGAGAGGCACTGGAAGGTTCTGGATGCTCCAGGTCTGCCCTGCTGGGCTGGAATAATCCTGGTTTATCTCAGCTTCACTCCCAGCCATACTGGGGTTTAAATTCAGCCCCATGCATCTCATTTGCTGCTTCCTTAACGGGTGGAAAAGGGTGAAAATCCATTTCCGTGGGGCTGGAAAAGAGGATGGGCAACTCCACCTGGAATCTTGGGCTGCCCAACCTCTGCCAGGGCAGCAATTCCAGGCTTGCACTGCGGGACACTCCTAGGGATGGAGGCTGGAGGCTTTGAGGGATGGCAGCACCCAGGGTGCCCAATGTCACCGGGGGTTTGTGCTGGTGCCACTGGGGGTCGGACTGGTGTCCCTCTTTGGTGCTGGGGAGGATGTGGAGCCGCAGGAACTGCTCTGGGATGGAGGGACACCAGGCTTTCTGGCGGTCCCTGCACCCAAGCGGGTGACTTTTGGTGACAGCAGGTGACTCCATGCCCTGGGTCCTGTGTCCCATAAATCCTGCACCCCATGGACCGGGGTCTTTCACCCCATCCCCTGAGTCCTTCACTGCATTTCCAGGCTTGGCAGAGGCATTCCAGCATTCCCAGGGTGCCAGGGGGGTGCAGAACCTGCTCTCCTCACGTCCTGTGGCGTGGGACCGAGGTCAGTCCCTGCGTCACAGCCCTCCCGTGGGGTCACCCCACTGATGTCACCACCCCTCTGTTTGCAGGCCCTGTTCTTTCCCCGTCCCTGTGATAAGAAATGTTAATGAGGGGGTGAAACTGGATATTCCTTCTCCTAATGGCATTCTGGTGGTGGTTAATTTGCCGGTTTTAATGGGCCCTTTGTTCCCCCGGGCTGGGGCAGCCACGTGAGGGTGTTTGGCCCTGCTCAGATGGGAGCTGCTGCCTGAAGACGAGTGAACCTCGGGGCTCAATAACTGCAGAGCAATTTGAAGACAAGCCCCCAATCCATAATTGATGGGCCCTTCATTCAGCGCGCTCCCGCCGCTCCCGGACCTGTTCCCACCTCTCCAGGCGCAGAGGGATGGATAAACCTGGGTGAAGCTGGCAAATTATCGAGGATTCCCTGCCCTGGGGACAGCTGACACCGCGCAGGGAGGTGGGTTGGGTGTGCAGTGATGCTCAGCCGGGTGTCCCGGGGCTGGGATGGGGATTTCGGCTCCTGGTGGGATTATACTGAGGCAGAGCCGGGTGTCCCATTGATGGGATGAGGATTTTGGCTCCTGGCGGGAGTGTGGTGATGGATGTAGGCAGGGAACCACATCCTGGGAAACGCCTCCCCTGGGCTCTGGGTGCTGAAGGGTCTGGGGGGGCAGGAGGGATTCCCCAACCCTGGCACTGCCAGCCGGGGGATTTTCCAACGCTGCAGCTCGCAGGGCTGGATCCCTCCCCCGGGATGCAAGCAGGGGGATGGATCACAGCGGGTCGCACCCGAGCGGGGGCTGACGGATAATTCCCGGGCGGATAATTCCCTCCGTTCCCTGCTGTCCCAGCAGTTTTCCATCCAAGCGGCCGCCGGAAGGCCAGGCTGAGGACGCTGCATTGCGCTGGCCGGGGACTGTCCCCGTTTGCTTCATTAGTTTGGATGACAAAGTGTGTCACCGCTGTCCCCCGGCCACGCCGCGGGCTGGGCTGGCACCGGCGCCGCCGCCGAGCGCAGCGGGGTCGGGGACAGGATGGGACCCCTGGGGACACCGTGGCGAGCGGCGGTGGCGACCAGGGGTGGCCTCTCCTTCACCCCAGCGCTGCCGCACGGGGGTGGATCCATCCTTGCAAACCCAGGGAGCGCTGGTGGGATGCAGGGAATGGCGCTCCCAGGTGGTTCCTGCATCCCTCAGCTCCCGATGCCCCCAGCCGATACTGGGAGCGCTGGTGTCCGTACTGGGAGCACTGGTGTCCATACTGGGAGCACTGGTGTCCGTACTGGGAGCACTGGTGCCGGCCCTCCCTGCCGCCCCCGGCAGCCGAGCCCATTATCTGCTGCAGACAATTAGCAGAAGCATTAATGGAATATATGCAAATGCGCAGTAATTGACCTGTGACTCCGCAGTTCATGATGGAGAAGGATGAGCTCCAGATGGCTTAATGAGAGTAATTTAAGCCCCTTCTTTATATGCCGTGCCAGAGCCTGGCAGCCCAGCCGGGGAGGGGAGGAGAGGGGGTGGCACTGGGGGCACTGGGGAGCAGGGACAGCCCTGGGGACGCTGCATTTGCTCCCCAAACCATCCCGTATCCAGCTCCCATCCCAACCCCGGGAAGGTGGATTTATTCTGGATGAGGGAAAGCCAGAAAATCCTGGTCAGGGAGCGCGGGAGAGCAGCCAAACACCCCCGGGACCACCGGGCTGGGGGCTGCTCTCCCAGCATGGCCCCCCGTCCCTGGCCATGCCGAGGTGCCACATCCTGCACACGGAAATCCCAAACGGCTGCTACTCCGAGGTTACTCAGCCTTTACTCCGGCTGTATTGGGGAGGGCTGGTTTGGGGTTGTGCCCCTCCACTGCTCTGCCCCAGCCTGTCCAGCCCCGAGTTTCACAAAATTCCCGCAGCGGAGCCGGAGGTATCTGAATAACCACTCTGGGAAACCAAATTAAAATATTGATGTATAATTCATGCCATATGTTCCACCAATATTTTTTATTTAATCAACTGAAGACAGATGGCAGGAACATAGAGGCCATTAAACTAATGGCACTTTGTCTTTCCATTTATTTCCCTCTCCTTTCCTAAAATAAGACGAGACCGTGACAGGCAGCACACCCCGGGCACTCGGATGTGTCAGCAGGGGCATTTCCCACGTGGCATTTTCCCAGGAAGGGTTGGAGCAAATCTTCCATAGCTGGGGGGGTTGGAAGGAAGGAGAGAAATCCAGCTGGATTTCTAGGGAAGTCCAGCCTGGCGGGGCTGGAGGGGACTGTCCCATCTCTGCCCTTCCCGTGCCAAGAGCCACCAGGGATGGTCCTGGTGTGCCTGGGACAGCACCATCCTGGTGGCAGGGTGGGAGTGGGGATGCTCCTGGCTGCAGGTAGAGGATGTCGTGGCAATCTCCAGCCCCTGGGGACATGAGGAACTGGAGGGACACCCAGGGATGTTGTACTCCTGACTCTGTGGGATGCTGGAATATCCCCTGGCAGCGCCCCGCTGCCCATGCATGGATTCCACTGGGGATCTGCTGCTGCAGAGGTGTTTGGATCTAGGGGTGCAATGTGTGTGTGCACAGCTCATCCTCCTGGAGGTGAAACTGGGTGAAACTGGAAATTTTCCATGTCCCAGAGCCACCCTGGAGCACCTCTCCTGCACGACAAGGCAGAGACAGGCAGGCTCTGGGATTTGGGCTCACCCCACCAGCGTCGCTCCCGCTGCACCCAGTTACCCCCCTGGGAGAGGTGGAACTGCCCCTGCCCAGGGCTGGAAGGCGATGGAGACCACGGGTGGCCTTCCTCACCCGCCGGAGGGGCAGGGCCACCATCCTGCCGTGTCCTGGGACGCTTTCTGAGTGTGCCTCTCTCTTTGACTTGCAGGTGGAGATTTCTTGCCCTGGGAGTGAGCTGAAAGGGGTTTCCTTACACAAAGGGTCCCAGGCAGCATTCCAGGCTCCAGGCGCGTCCAGGCACCTTCCATTCTTCGTCTGAAAGGGCAGCGGTGCCGTTCCCGTTCCAGCGATGCCTGACGGAGCCGGTGCCGCCGGGAGCGAGGAGCTGCGGCAGCTGATCGGCTTTCAAATCACCTTCAAACCTCGATTTCCTTAACATGATCCCTCCATCAGCGCAGTCCCCGGGGCACAGCCGGGGGACTTCGCCGCCAGGAGAATAAACCGGGGCTGGAGGTGACAGCCAGCGCTGGAACACCCCGGCCACGACGCGGGGACTCAAAATCCACCTCCCCCAGCACTCCCAAGACTTTTTTGGGTCGGGCAACAGCTTTGCACGACCTCGCCCTGCAGCTCTCACCCCATTTGCTCGCCGGGATTCACCTCCAATCAATCCCCTCCTTGGAGCATCCCTGGAGCCGCAGAGCAGCTTCCCCGCGGCGCCGGCTGCCGGGGAAGGGATGAAGACGCTATGGCCAAGCTTTTGCTAAAACTCCAGCGGTATTTCCGGCGCAAACCCGTGCGTTTCTTCTCTCTGCTGGCTCTGTACCTGGCGGCCGGTAGCTTGGTTTTCCTGCACTCCGGCTTCTCCGGGGAGCCCACGGTGCCGGGGAGCCCGCGGAGCTCCGCGGCCGCCGAGGGGCCGGGGCTGCCCTACCTGGGGGTGATGCAGCTCAGCCGCGGCTTCAAGGCGGCAGCGACGATGCCCCAGGGGGGCCGACGACACGGCCCCTGGTTCAAAAGCACCTCCAAGGAGCCGTCGGACCGGGGAAAATCCCGGGATAGCAGCGGCCCCCGGAGCCGGGCGCTCAGGAGCAGGAGCGGCCGCGAGAAGGAGGAGGACAGAGGTGAGGCTGGGGATGCGCGCCAGGGGGGGTCCCTGCTTTTTGCCTCTCCAGGGGGGCATCACGAGTTGGGGCAGTGGTCTCTGAACTAGTTTTAGGTTGTGCATCCCTGCCAGGATCATGCCCCTCCCCCAGGAAACGTGTGCTTATTTGTTTATTTATTTATAAACCACGCACAAGCGCTGCTGGAGCACCGAGGTTTTCTTCCCACATCCCACGGGAATGCTCTGGGGAGCAGCACCCCACTCTGGAGAACATCAGAGAATATTTCCAGAAGGATCTTCTCCCTCCTTCTTCCCTCCTTCCTCTCCTCCCTCCCCAAGTGCCAATAATGTGCTTTCATTGTTCCATCTTCACCCTTTCCCCCTGATGCATCACCAAGCTCCGAGTCCCCCCTTGCTGTTACAGGCGATTTTGGGGGTGGCAGCTGGGGGGAAGCTGTGCCCCATCTTCCTCCCACCCTTTGGCTCTGCCAGGGGCCAAATTCAGTTTCCATTCTGTTGGCCTGAATCAACCCAAACCCAGGTTTGTGTGGGTGTTGTGCCGAGGCAGGGGCTGGCTGTGATTCCCATGGAAGTGCAGACAGGGCTGGGCTGTGGCCTCTGGAGCCAGGAGATCCCTGCCTGGCTGGGGACTTGTCAAGTGGGTCCATTATTAATGATCAAGGATAAGAAAATGGAATAATTCCCATTGATTTTTTAAATTGTATTTATTAATCCTGAAGGCAGCCGGAGCTGCCCATTCTGTGGGATTTGGGGGGCTGGACTCCAGCAGGAACCCCCAACCCCATGGCAAGCTGGGGTTTCCCGGGGGTCCAGGCTTGATCCCCACAACCTGAGCTGCTCCCAGGGCACGGAGGGCTCCTCCTCCTCCTCCAGCAGGACGTGGCTGTGTTCATTCCAGGAAGGATGCATGGTCCAGGCGTGGAAGCCCAAGGAAAAGTGGTGCTCACGGGATTTTGTCCTGCTAAAGGGAGCTGAAGGGGTTCCCCCGTTGCGACCCCGTTCCGAGGGGTCTCTGGGGAGTTTTGGTGGCCACGTCTCTCCACTAATGCAAACTGACTCCAGAGCAGCCTCAGCAGATGGCCCCTGAGCCCGGGCTGTCTGTCCCTGTAAAGACCCCAAGCAGCGCCTGTGTCCCGGGCCATATGTCCCCCGTGCTCCAAGATTAACCTCATCCAGCACTGCCAGCAGGGATGGGATGCTGGGCTCAGGATTCCTGGGTTTATCTGCTCCCAGGTGCTCTGGGAATATAATTTTCCCCTTGGAGTATCTTGGCAGCTCCTGAGTGGGATGGTGTGGAGAAATTCAGCAGCTTTCAGAGAAATCCCACGTGCCTGGTGTTCCTGGAGCAGCTGGCAGAGCTCTCCCTCGCCTCCCTGCTCCTCTGGAGCACTGGGATATCTGGCAGGAACAGGTGGATTTAATGGCCTTGGTAATTAAGTGGGGACAGCTTAACGAGGTGGCTGCGGAGGCTCTGCCACGTGAAATCATTCCAGAGGGAATTCTGCTCCAAAAATCAGCTCTGGTTTGGAGCGTGATGTGCAGCTCCCTCTTCCTCCTCTTCCTCCTCCTCCCTTTCTCAGCAGTGTCAGGTGAAGGTGTGGGTGGAGAACAGCTGGGACTGCCAGGGAATGGCCTCATCCCCATGGGCATGCAATTCCCTGTGGGAAGGGGCATCTCCTGCCTCCAGCCAGGGAGGATTTTTAGGCAGTGGAGCCAAGGGAAGCAGGAACAGACCCCAACCCTCAGCCCCATCCATCTCCAGTGTCTTCCTGGACAAGTCCAGCCATTCCCACCTGTGATGCACAACCACGCAATTCCATGAGGATGGAGGGACCAGCCACCCCAGACAGCTGGAGCCATCCCTGTATCCCCAGCTCTGGGAAAAATGGGATGCTTGGGGAATCTAATGACAATCACTGGGTGGATGTGGGTGTCTGCTCACAGCCGTGTTTCCAACAGGCTCCAGAATTCCTCCTGGAGAGGTCCATCTCTCCCTAAAAACTGCCAGTCCCACCCTCCCCCTTCTCTTGTGTCCTTGTCTGTCCCTAATTATTCCAGCTGGCTTCCCAATAAGTGGCAGCTCGCATATGTCAGGAGCACTGGATTGAAGGTAATGCACATCAGTCACCAGCTCCGTGCAAGTGTCTGGAGCCATCCCACACCCTCTGGAATCCTGTGACCTGCCAGGACCTGCTCATCCCTGTGGGAATGCTGTGTGGAATAACTGGGAGTTGTGGCTCTGGTTGTTGGAGTTATCTGGCACATTTCTCTCCATCCTCCTCCTCTTTGGCCTCCAGGCTGGCTTGGGAAGGGGCTCCAGCACTGGTGGGGTCTGTGCTGTGCTGGGATAATTGGGAATGGGGGGGTCTGTGCTTGGGGCACACCAGGGATGGGGTGAGCTGGCTCAGGGGCTCCAAGGAGGTGTGGGAAGCAGGGAGGAGGTGAGAAGTGTTATCCCAGAATGTGGCTTGGAATTGGAGTGGCACACTGAAAGAAATTCCTTCCTGTGAGGGTGGGGAGGCTCGGGCACAGGGTGCCCAGAGAAGCTGTGGCTGGAAGTGTCCAAGGCCAGGCTGGACAGGGCTTGGAGCACCCTGGGATAGTGGAAGGTGTCCCTGCCTGGTTTGGACCCAGAGTTTCCAAAGCAAACTAACAGGGAACGCTGCTGCACATCCCTACTTTGGGAAAAAGCAAGAGGGGCGGGATCAGAGGGTTGTGACCCTGTCCCCTGTCTGTCCCCAGCCCGGTACATCGGCTGCTACGAGGACAACACCCGGCAGAGGACCCTGCGTGGGATGTCCTTCTTCGACTACAAGAAGATGACGGTGTTCCGCTGCCAGGACAACTGTGCCGAGCGGTAGGGACAGCGGCAGCGGCTCCATGAATCCCAGCACTCTCCATCAGTCCCTGCACACCAGCTCCATCAATCCTTTCCCACCATCTCCATCAATCCCTGCACACCATCTCTATCAATTCCTGCACACCAGCTCCGTCAATCCTTTCCATCAATCCCTGCACACTGTCCCTCAATTCCTGCACACCAGCTCCGTCAATCCTTTCCATCAATCCCTGCACACTGTCCCTCAATTCCTGCACACCAGCTCCATCAATCCTTTCCATCAATCCCTGCTCACTGTCCCTCAATTCCTGCACACCAGCTCCAGCAATCCTTTCCCACCATCTCCATCAATCCCTGTGCACTGACTCCATCAATCCTTTGGATAGGATAGGATAGGATAGGATAGGATAGGATAGGATAGGATAGGATAGGATAGGATAGGATAGGATAGGATGAAATGGATTTAAATTATATGATATTATATGATGGATTAGGATATGATAGGAAAATAGGATGGGATGGAATGGAGTGGAGTAATAGGATAGAACAGACTAGAAAAAATAAGGATAGGATAGGGAAGAATTGCAGAATGGGATGGAATAAGGATAGGATAGTATGAAATGGAATTATATTATATTACATTATATTATATTATTCATTTTATATTATATTATAATATATTATATTATATTATATTATATTATATTATATTATATTATAATTATAATATATTATTTATGAGGATAGGAAAATAGGGTAGGATATGAGGTAGGATGGGATAGGATGGGATGGAATGGAGTGGAGTAATAGGATAGAACAGACTAGAAAAAATAAGGATAGGATAGGAAAGAATTGCAGAATGGGATGGAATAATGGAAAGGATAGGATCCGATATTTTCAGTTGGAAGTGCCCTAAAAGGATCATTACCCCAAAAACGAGTCCCTGGGAGGCACTGCTGATCCCAGATAAGCAGGAATGCTCCTTCCAAACCCCCTGGAGCCGGGGGGGATGTGCTGAGATCCCGTCTCCCCCTCGGCAGGGGGTACCTGTACGCGGGGCTGGAATTCGGGGCCGAGTGCTACTGCGGGCACAAGATCCAGGCGTCCAACGCCAGCGAATCCGAGTGCAACATGGAATGCAAGGGAGAGCGGAGCAACACCTGCGGCGGGATCAACCGGCTCTCCATCTACCGCCTGGAGCTGGCCCAGGAATCCGCCCGCAGGTGTAAGTTGGAGGCTGATCCCGGCTCAGCCCTGCAATGGGGGGATTTCTCTTGGTGCTGGAGAGGTGATCCCGGCATTCCCGAGCCAGGCCGTGGCTCCACGGAGGTTCTTGGAGAGCGGTTCTTGAGTCTGGGGTAGTTTTGCTCCTGCAAACATCAGGAGTCTCCTTGTGGGGAATGCTGCTGGCTGGGGCTGGGTGGAATGAGAAGTTCCAAGGAGTCCCGCTGGAATTCAGGGAATTTTGGGAGACTTTGAGTGGAGATTTCTTTCCCCGTGGCCAAACAGGACCATCAGCGTCTCCTGTGTGCACTGCAGGATAAAGGATGTGTGGGAATTCCAGACAGAGCTGAGGGTGCTCCCTCGTTTGGCTCCCAATTAGGCAGCTCTATAATTACCCACATTCCCTGCTCACCTTTCCTCACATCCAAGGAACGGGAAAGGGGATGCCAGCAACCAGGAATGCACAAGGAGCTGAGGGTACTGAGGACCAGGGATGGAATTCCAGACCTGACCAAACCCAGCCCTGCTCTCCTCCCTGGCTCTGCCCCTGCTCCATCCCTGGGATCACGGAGCTGATAAAAACAGCCAGGAAAATAAAATCTCCCTGACTTTGCTGCCGGGGTTTTGCTCTGATTTTGCTCCAACAGCAGCCAGACGAGCATCACCCAATGTGGCTGCTCTGGTGGAGGGGCCGGGAGCCACTGGAGCAGTCGGGAATGCCGTGTCACACAGAGTGGCAGCAGTGTCATTTTTGGAGTGTCACTGGGGCCTCTCTCTCTCTCTCTGTCCCAGATGGAAGCGCGATATTCCGGGGGTGCTTCCGCCGGCCGGAAAACGTCTCCATCGCCCTGCCCGCCAGCCAGCTCATGCTCAACATGTCTGTGGATAAATGTGTGGATTTCTGCACAGAGAAGGTACTGGGAAAAGCATCTCTTCATCTTCGTTTCCATCATCATCGTCATCAGAGTCACAGCGGGAGATCTGAACCCACTTTAGGGACATCATTTTGGTGTACCCAAAAAAGGGACAAATGGATTTGTGTCCCTGCCATGGGAAGGAGTGGAGCCAGCAGCAGCCCTGGGAGAGTTTGGGAAGGAGCATCCCAGGATTAGAGTTTAGGTTGGAAGGGACATTTAAAGGAGCCACCATGGGGTCCTGCTCTGGCCCGGGGGTCTCATCCTGGGGCACAGTGCCTCCGAGCAGGGAGGGGAAAGGTTGGCAGTGGGAACTGGTGGAGGGTGGATGCTGGAGTGGGCTGTAAGGATGCTGGAAATGTAGAATGATGCTTGAAATATGTTGGAAGGATGCTGGAAATAAGGCAGAAGATGCTGGAGTTGGAAGGATGCTGGAAATAGGCTGGAAGGATGTTAGACATAAAGTGTAAAGATGCTGGAGTTGGAAGGATGTAGGAGTGGTCTGGAATGGTGCTGGAAATGGAAGGATGCTGGAAATGTTCTGGAATTATGCTGGCATTGGAATGATGCTGGAAATGGTCTAGAATGGTGCTGGGATTGGAAGGCTGCTGGAAATGGTCTGGAACGATGCTGGAGTGGTCTGGAAGGATGCTGGAAATGGTCTGGAAGGATGCTGGGATTGGAAGGCTGCTGGAAATTGTCTGGAATGGTGCTGGGATTGGAAGGATGCTGGAAATTGTCTGGAATGGTGCTGGGATTGGAAGGATGCTGGAAATTGTCTGGAACGGTGCTGGGATTGGAAGGATGCTGGAAATTATCTGGAATGGTTCTGGAGTGGTCTGGAATGATGTTGGGATTGGAAGGAGGCTGGAAATTGTCTGGAATGATGCTGGAATGGTCTGGAATGGTGCTGGGATTGGAAGGATGCTGGAAATTGTCTGGAATGATGCTGGAATGGTCTGGAATGATGCTGGAATGTTCTGGAAGGATGTTAGACTTGGAATGATGCTGGAACGTTCTGGGAGGATGTTACAAACCACCCCGCGCTGCCCCGCGAGGGCGGGTGCGGGGGGCGAAGGCTCTGCCACGGCCGGGGGGTGGTGCCAGCGCCGTTCCCTCTGGCCATCCCTGCAGGAATTCCCGCTGGCAGCGCTGGCGGGCACCACGTGCCGCTGCGGCTTCCCCAGCACGCTGTTCCCGCTGCACGAGCGCGAGGACGAGCAGCTCTGCGCGCACAAATGCGCCGCCGAGGAGTTCGAGAGCTGCGGCTCCGCTGAGTTCCTGCTGGTCTACCAGACACAAGTGCAGGGTGAGCTTTCCCCGACCTTTCCCCCAAAAATGCCGGCTGGGAGGGCGAGGATCCCGTTGAAAATGAGAGGTTTTTTAATTCCCCTGGGAAAGCAGCGCTCCCCTGGTGAGCTGCGGCTGCTGCCTGGCTCAGCTGCAGGGCACAGCAGATTCTGCCTCTGGCAGGATTCCTCCTTCCCAGGGCTTCTCCCACCTCTCTGTGGTCCCATGGGAGTCTGTTATCCAGAGGGGACAAGCTCCAGGGAAAAATGTGGGGTGGGAAAAGGCTGTGACCAGGCAGAACATTCCCGAGAGAGCAGTGGGAGCAGGGAGCCAGGGAAGCGCTGGGAGAAAGGCAAATTGTTCCTGGGAGAGGAAAGGGCTGAAAGGAGCAAGTGAGGATCCAAATTCAGGTGGTTTTGGGTCAGTCTTGTCACGATCCTTTGGTGTCTGGGGCTGTGCTGGAAATGCTGTTCACTGATTCATCAAAAAGCAGGAGTGTTTTTTGGCACAGGAATCCCTGTTAGTCATTCTTCCCCAAGCACGCAACTGGGAATGACAGAGAACTCTTGAGGAAAATCCTTTTAGGAGTTTTTGGGTGTTTAGGACTCTTGGAGGTGTCCAGGACCCTTTGGGATGTCCCTCTAAGCCTTAGGCAGGGCTTTCCCTGCCCAGCCACCTCCTCGCCCCTTCCCCAGCGTTTTCCTGGGAGAGGCAGCGTTTCCTCAGACATCCCAGTGGGACAAGCAGGTTTCCATGACACATTCCCGATGTGTCCCCCTGCAGACAACCGCTGCATGGACAGGAGGTTCCTGCCCAGCCGCGCCAAGCAGTTGGTGGCCCTGGCCAGCTTTCCTGGAGCTGGGAACACCTGGGCCCGGCACCTGATCGAGTTGGCCACCGGCTTCTACACCGGCAGCTACTACTTCGATGGCTCCCTGTACAACAAAGGTGAGGGGAGGGTGTTCCTGGGGTCCCACCCCAGCTGGGGACAGTCCTGGGGACATCCCAGGGGCTGCAGGGAGGGCGGAGCAGGGATAGGTGTGAGCGCTGCTGCTCCATGGGGTGGTTTGGGCTGGAGTGTCCTGGTGAGGGAATTCCTCCCTGGGAGGGTGGGGAGGTCCTGGCAGGGGTTGCCCAGAGAAGCTGCGGCTGCTCCATCCCTGGGAGTGTCCAAGGCCAGGCTGGGCAGGGTTTGGAGCAACCTGGGATAGTGGAAGGTGTCCCTTTCCAGGAGGGTTGGAATGAGATGAGCTGTAAGATCCCCTCTGAACCAAAGGGAGGATTTTGGGATTCTGGTTCTAATAACCCACCCCATTCCCAGCTCCCCCAGTTTAGAATCACTCGCAACAGTTTTATCTGGAGACCTTGAGGGTTTCTCCTGTTATTCCTTCACTTTTTGTGGCTTTGAGAGGAAATTCTCCGTTCCTCCTCAGCTGTGGTGGAGTTGGGATCTGTATCTGTGCCATGTGGTTGGTGGGTCTGTACCCAGGCTATTCCCAAAATCCCTGTTTTCCTGACACCACAGGCAGCACATTCCTTCCCAATTCCTGCTAAATCCAGCCTTGCAGAGGGGGAGATGCTCAGTGAGGGAGCCCTGTCCCAGCCCCCAGGGTGCAGCAGCATCCCAGGGAAGGGAGCAGCAGTGGGAAAAGCCTTGGTTGGGTTTTGCTGAGCCACAGGAGCGTGGGATCCGTGCTCATTCCCTGTCAGAGGGGCCGGGAGGTATCCAGGCAACCGGCAGATTTATCCACTGCTGAGAGCCAATTACACCTCTCTAATTGATGGAACACAGCTCCTTCCAGCTTATCCCCCACTCCAGGTGCATTCCAGGGGCTGGGATTGGCGCTGGCTCAGCCCCATGCTCAGTGCAGGGTCCCCTTTCTGGACCTCCCATGGCATCACCCGCACCTTGGGCTGCTCTGCTGCCCCACAGGCACAGGGATTTCCCTTTCTTTATTTATTACTGGGAGAGTTTCAGCTGTGCTCAGGGAGGCTATGGCCATAAAATCTGCCCTTGACCCCTCAGAACAGGCACAAGAGCCGAGTGTGGCCAGGAAGATGTCACCCTGAGAGGCCCCTGTGCCTGTGAGCCACCCACTCATCAATTTTATGACTCATAACATGGGAAAATAAATGATTTCCATCTGGGAGAGGGATGCAAATCCTCCTTCACGCCCCAGCTGCTTTCATCATCCAACTGCATTTTGCAACCTGATATCCCTGTGATGTTCCCTTTCATGGAACCGTGGGATCCTTTGGGTTGGAAAAGCCCTCTGAGACGAATCCAACTGTTCCCCCAGCACTGCCAAGGCCACCACGTCCCCAAGTGCCACATCCACACGGCTTTTAAATCCCTCCAGGGATGGGAACTCCATCACTGCCCTGGGCAGCTGTGCCAGGGATTGACCACCTTTTGGGTGGAGATATTTTCCCTTATATCCCATCTAAACCTTCCCAGCACAGCTTGAGGCCATTTCCTTTAATCCTGTCTGGTTTTCCCTGGGAGCAGAGCCTGACTCCCCCTGGCTGTCCCCTCCTGTCAGGGAGTTGTGCAGAGCCACAGGGTCCCCCCTGCGCCTCCTTTTCCCCAGGCTGAGCCCCTTCCCCAGCTCCCCGTTACTCCCATTAATCCCAGCTCTTTCTGGGCAGGATTCAAGGGCGAGAGGGACCACTGGAGGAGCGGCAGGACCATTTGCATCAAGACGCACGAGAGTGGGCAGAAGGAGATCGAGTCCTTCGACTCAGCCATCCTGCTCATCCGCAACCCCTACAAGGCCCTGATGGCCGAGTTCAACCGCAAGTACGGGGGACACATCGGCTTCGCCGCCCACGCCCACTGGAAGGGCAAAGGTAGGGCAGGGAATCCTCGGGGAGAGCTCCAGCCCAGCTGCTGGAGCTGGGAATTGGTTGGGAAAGCCCAGCAAAGCTGGAGTTGGGTGTCCATGGGGGGGAATTTCGGGCTGTGCCACCACTTTGGGTCATCTCTTGGTGTGACCGTGGATGGTCACGGGTTCCTGCGTTGGGTGGGGTGGAACAGGACAGCAGGGCCAGGCTAGGAGGGGCATCTCCTGTCCCCAGCGTGACCACAGGGAGTGGTGGCAGTCCCCAGCCCATCCCGGTGGTATCCAGGTGTTATTTCCATGTGTCCAGCTGCTCCCCAGCCACCACCTTTCCCACGCACAGGCGTGCGCCAGAGGCTGCTTAATTACAGCAATTTCCAAATTGCTGTTGTGGGATTGACTTCATTGGAAAGAGTTAAAATGTTTAGCTTGATTGAACATCTGCTACCCTTAATTCCGAGTTTATTTAAGGGGAGCTTTGGCTGCTGTGGCAGGGATGTGCCTGGATTTCGTTATCTCCATGTGCTCACAGTGCTGGGCACAGCCCAGCCCTGCTCTCCCCATCCCATAAAACCAGCGGGATGTGGTGTCCCCCACTTCCTCAGCCAGTGTCCCTGGGCTGGCACTGTCCCCACTGTGGTGGCACAGGAGCTTCTTGGTTGATTTTTTCCTGATCCATATGTGGATAGAGCCAGGATTGGTATCCCAGCACCACAGGGAGCTTCCTGAGCCTTCCCAATCCCTGTCCAGGGAGCACAGGGAGCCTCCTGAGCCTTCCCAATCCCTGTCCAGGGAGTGCAGGGAGCTTCCTGAGCCTTCCCAATCCCAACCCCCTCCCCAGCCTGTCCCAGGCCTCGTGTCTCCGAGGGGAGGGAGACCCAGAGGGGACCATGCCAGCACAGTCTTGTTTGGATGCACTTCAAAGCACATCACCAAATTCTTTCCAGAGGATGTGTGGAGTAATTAGGGTTAATTGTCAGGTTAATTAACCATTTCTGGGAAAGATGGAGATTTTTCCATTGCATGGTTGGTGACTCCATTCCCAGCTGGAGAGGCC
>NC_052030.1:8505438-8602581 GCF_015832195.1 Motacilla alba alba | reverse complement strand
TTCGGCCTAACCATCATCATCCTCACCTTCGGCCTCACCATCATCATCCTCACCTTCGGCCTCACCATCATCATCCTCACCTTCGGCCTCACCTTCATCATCCTCATCTTCGGCCTCATCTTCATCATCCTCATCTTCGGCCTCACCTTCGGCCTCACCATCATCATCCTCATCTTCATCATCCTCACCTTCATCATCCTCACTTTCGGCCTGACCATCATCATCCTCACCTTCGGCCTCACCTTCATCATCCTCACCTTCGGCCTCACCATCATCATCCTCATCTTCGGCCTCACCTTCGGCCTCACCTTCATCATCCTCATCTTCGGCCTCACCGTCATCATCCTCATCTTCGGCGTCACCTTCGGCCTCACCTTCATCATCCTCATCTTCGGCTTCACCATCATCATCCTCATCTTCGGCCTCACCATCATCATCCTCATCTTCGGCCTCATCTTCGGCCTCACCATCATCATCCTCATCTTCGGCCTCACCTTCGGCCTCACCTTCATCATCCTCATCTTCGGCCTCACCTTCATCATCCTCACCTTCGGCCTCACCTTCATCATCCTCATCTTCGGCCTCACCATCATCATCCTCATCTTCGGCCTCACCTTCATCATCCTCACCTTCGGCCTCACCTTCATCATCCTCATCTTCGGCCTCACCTTCGGCCTAACCATCATCATCCTCACCTTCGGCCTCACCATCATCATCCTCACCTTCGGCCTCACCTTCATCATCCTCATCTTCGGCCTCATCTTCATCATCCTCATCTTCGGCCTCACCTTCGGCCTCACCTTCATCATCCTCATCTTCATCATCCTCACCTTCATCATCCTCACCTTCGGCCTCACCTTCATCATCCTCACCTTCGGCCTCACCTTCATCATCCTCATCTTCGGCCCCACCTTCATCATCCTCATCTTCGGCCTCACCTTCGGCCTCACGTTCATCATCCTCATCTTCGGCCTCATCTTCATCATCCTCATCTTCGGCCTCACCTTCGGCCTCATCTTCATCATCCTCACCTTCATCATCCTCACCTTCATCATCCTCACCTTCGGCCTCACCTTCATCATCCTCACCTTCGGCCTCACCTTCATCATCCTCATCTTCGGCCCCACCTTCATCATCCTCATCTTCGGCCTCACCTTCGGCCTCACCTTCATCATCCTCACCTTCGGCCTCACCTTCATCATCCTCATCTTCGGCCTCATCTTCATCATCCTCATCTTCGGCCTCACCTTCGGCTCACCATCATCATCCTCATCTTCATCATCCTCACCTTCATCATCCTCACCTTCGGCCTCACCATCATCATCCTCACCTTCGGCCTCACCTTCATCATCCTCATCTTCGGCCTCACCTTCGGCCTCACCATCATCATCCTCATCTTCGGCCTCACCTTCATCATCCTCACCTTCGGCCTCACCATCATCATCCTCATCTTCGGCCTCACCTTCGGCCTCACCATCATCATCCTCATTATCGGCCTCACCTTCGTCATCCTCATCTTCGGCCTCACCTTCATCATCCTCATCTTCGGCCTCACCTTTGGCGTCACCTTCATCATCCTCATCTTCGGCCTCATCTTCATCATCCTCATCTTCGGCCTCACCTTCGGCCTCACCTTCATCATCCTCATCTTCGGCCTCACCGTCATCATCCTCATCTTCGGCGTCACCTTCGGCCTCACCTTCATCATCCTCATCTTCGGCTTCACCATCATCATCCTCATCTTCGGCCTCACCATCATCATCCTCATCTTCGGCCTCATCTTCGGCCTCACCATCATCATCCTCATCTTCGGCCTCACCTTCATCATCCTCACCTTCGGCCTCACCTTCATCATCCTCATCTTCGGCCTCACCATCATCATCCTCATCTTCGGCCTCACCTTCATCATCCTCACCTTCGGCCTCACCTTCATCATCCTCATCTTCGGCCTCACCTTCGGCCTAACCATCATCATCCTCACCTTCGGCCTCACCATCATCATCCTCACCTTCGGCCTCACCTTCATCATCCTCATCTTCGGCCTCATCTTCATCATCCTCATCTTCGGCCTCACCTTCGGCCTCACCATCATCATCCTCATCTTCATCATCCTCACCTTCATCATCCTCACCTTCGGCCTGACCATCATCATCCTCACCTTCGGCCTCACCTTCATCATCCTCATCTTCGGCCCCACCTTCATCATCCTCATCTTCGGCCTCACCTTCGGCCTCACCTTCATCATCCTCACCTTCGGCCTCACCATCATCATCCTCACCTTCGGCCTCACCTTCATCATCCTCATCTTCGGCCTCATCTTCATCATCCTCATCTTCGGCCTCACCTTCGGCCTCACCATCATCATCCTCATCTTCATCATCCTCACCTTCATCATCCTCACCTTCGGCCTCACCATCATCATCCTCATCTTCGGCCTCACCTTCATCATCCTCATCTTCGGCCTCACCTTCGGCCTCACCATCATCATCCTCATCTTCATCATCCTCACCTTCATCATCCTCACCTTCGGCCTGACCATCATCATCCTCACCTTCGGCCTCACCTTCATCATCCTCATCTTCGGCCCCACCTTCATCATCCTCATCTTCGGCCTCACCTTCGGCCTCACCTTCATCATCCTCACCTTCGGCCTCACCATCATCATCCTCACCTTCGGCCTCACCTTCATCATCCTCATCTTCGGCCTCATCTTCATCATCCTCATCTTCGGCCTCACCTTCGGCCTCACCATCATCATCCTCATCTTCATCATCCTCACCTTCATCATCCTCACCTTCGGCCTCACCATCATCATCCTCATCTTCGGCCTCACCTTCATCATCCTCATCTTCGGCCTCACCTTCGGCCTCACCATCATCATCCTCATCTTCGGCCTCACCTTCATCATCCTCACCTTCGGCCTCACCATCATCATCCTCATCTTCGGCCTCACCTTCGGCCTCACCATCATCATCCTCATTATCGGCCTCACCTTCGTCATCCTCATCTTCGGCCTCACCTTCATCATCCTCATCTTCGGCCTCACCTTTGGCGTCACCGTCATCATCCTCATCTTCGGCCTCATCTTCATCATACTCATCTTCGGCCTCACCATCATCATCCTCTTCTTCGGCCTCACTTTCATCATCCTCATCTTCGGCCTCACCTTCATCATCCTCATCTTCGGCCTCACCATCATCATCCTCATCTTCGGCCTCACCTTCATCATCCTCATCTTCGGCCTCACCATCATCATCCTCATATTCGGCCTCACCTTCATCATCCTCCTCTTCGGCCTCACCTTCATCATCCTCATCTTCGGCCTCACCATCATCATCCTCATCTTCGGCCTCATCTTCATCATCCTCATCTTCGGCCTCACCATCATCATCCTCATCTTCGGCCTCATCTTCATCATCCTCATCTTCGGCCTCACCATCATCCTCCTCATCTTCGGCCTCACCTTCATCATCCTCATCTTCGGCCTCACCATCATCATCATCCTCTTCGGCCTCACCTTCATCATCCTCATCTTCGGCCTCACCATCATCATCCTCATCTTCGGCCTCACCTTCATCATCCTCATCTTCGGCCTCACCATCATCATCCTCATCTTCGGCCTCACCTTTATCATCCTCATCTTCGGCCTCACCATCATCATCCTCCTCTTCGGCCTCACCTTCATCATCCTCATCTTCGGCCTCACCTTCATCATCCTCCTCTTCGGCCTCACCTTCATCATCCTCACCTTCGGCCTCACCATCATCATCCTCATCTTCGGCCTCACCTTCATCATCCTCATCTTCGGTCTCACCTTCATCATCCTCATCTTCGGCCTCACCTTCATCATCCTCATCTTCGGCCTCACCATCATCCTCATCTTCGGCCTCACCTTCATCATCCTCATCTTCGGCCTCACTATCATCATGTTCATCATTCTCATCTTCATCATCATCGAGTCCCTCCAATGCATCCCCAGCAATGTCTCTCCCTGTGCTGCGGCGCTCCTGCGGTTGCTCTCTATGGCATCTCCTCCCCTGCAGTTCTGTTGCACTGCCCCGGCTGCGGCTCATTCCAGGTGTTCACGGGGCCAATGCTCAGCAGTTTCCTCATTCATGATATTGAAGAAGCCACCAATGAAATTAAATATAAATGACACAGCCTGCATATTGCACATATTTATATATAGTCTAGATAGGAACACTTCTTCATCATCATCCTCATCCTCATCTTCATCATCCTCATCTTCATCCTCATCTTCATCTTCAGATGAAGATGAGTATGTTGAAGATGATGATGAAGATGAGGATGATGAAGATGAAGATGAGGATGAAGATGATGAAGATGAAGATGATGAAGATGAGGATGATGAAGATGAGGATGATGAAGATTAAGATGAGGATGAAAATGAAGATGAGGGTGAAGATGAGGATGAAGATGAAGATGAGGATGAAGATGAGGATGATGATGAAGATGAGGGTGAAGATGAGGATGAAGATGAAGATGAGGATGAAGATGAGGATGATGATGAAGATGAGGATGATGAAGATTCAGATGATGAAGATTAAGATGATGATGAAGATGAGGATGAGGATGATGAAGACTAACAAGAGGATGAAGATTAAGATGAGGATGAAAATGAAGATGAGGGTGAAGATGAGGATGATGATGAAGATGAGGATGAAGATGAGGGTGAAGATGAGGATGATGAAGATGATGATGAAGATGAGGATGATGATGATGAAGATGCCAGCCTGTGGTGTATTTTACCCCGTTCCGTGCTCTCGGGTTCCCCCATTCCCGCTCCGCCTCGCGTTTTCCCGGTCTCGTCCCGCGGCCCGGGGCGCGGCGGCTCTCGGGCGCCCCCTGCTGGTGGCCGTGCTGCGCTGCATGTGGCCCCTCCCGCGCTGCGGCGGCTCCTTCAGAGCGAGAGCTCCGCCAGCGCTCGGGTGTGTCCGAGCCAAGCTCCAAGTCAGCCCTAAAACTCTCTGCTGTGCAAGCCTGTCTCAGAGAAAAAGGGCAGGCATGTACACGTCCTTGAATTTACTGGGAAAAGGACAGCACTTGTTCCTATTGCTTATTAAGAGTACACCAATGTCATTTACTTAGGAAATAAGCTCTGCAGAGCAACACACAGGGAATGTGGGCAGTAATCCGAGTTATCAATTCCTGAAAACACCTGGACTAGGTGGTGAATGAGACAACTAGGCCTTTTTATCCTTTCTATGGACAGCTGGTCTGCTCTGAGGAGATTGTTTTGGGCTTTTTCTATAAGGTTCATCACATTTATTTTGTGATTGTGTATATATTGTGTATAGTGCATATATTATGTGGCAACTTCACTAACTTCATTTTCTCTCAAGAGCAGAGGGAGCATGGATCTAAAATGTCCATTTCTTTGCAAGGGAAATGAGATGTCGGAAGTTCAGTGTCAAAAGCATCCTCTAGTGTTGATTGCCTGCTTCTGAGGTAGAATTATAGGATTGTTTATGTTGGAAAATATCTGTAAGACAATTGAGTCCAACCATTCCTCCAGCACTGCTAAGCCACTAAACCAGGTTCCCAAGTGCCACATCCACGCATCTTTAAAATCCCCCAGGGGAATGGTGACTCCACCTCTATCCATGACCCCCTGATCCAACACTTGACAACTCTTTCCATGCAGAAATGTTCCCTAATATCCAATCTAAGCCTCCCCTGGTGAAACCTGAGGTTTTTTCCTCTGCTTCTGTCACTTGTTACTTGAAAGAAGAGACTGAGTGCCTAGAGAATGCTTTCTCAAACCATTTGGCATTGCACATAATTTAGTTTTGCTCAAATCACAGCTCTCACTGTCCTCAGCTGTAGTTATAAATGCTTGAGACTTCTGTATTCAGACCCTGGGCCTCAGTTTGTCATTCAGGGGGAAAAAAAGAAAACATATCTGAAGTATTATGGCATCACTGAATTGTGAACTCTATACTGCCAACTGGGCAGGATGCCAATTAGAAATATTCGATGCTTTAATGATAGACAGTCCATTCTCTTCTTGTAACTTCCTGCTTGGATTTCTGCCCAAGTCAAGGGAACTTGGTGACCTGAGACCTAGTGCCTCATGTCACTGCTCAGTATTTGACTGTGAGGCTGCTCCAAGGCAATTCTGCTGTGTCTGTAGTCCAAGTGGAATGGATCAGATCTTCAGCAACTCTTATTTTAGGCATATGATCTGTCCACTTGCTGTACAGAACCCCATTCACATCTTTTTCTGTTGGTGGTTTCCAGACAGTTTAAGCTGTTCCTAGGTTGGTTGTGATGTAGGAGACCATATGTTGCCTAAGCATCAGCCATTTGCCTCATGGGTGAAGGAAAATCAAGTAGTGATTTCCCTTAGTTTGCACTAAGGGATTAAAATGCTTCTATTTAGCATACTAGATGCCATGCAGTTCTGCAATTGCAGTGAAACATACCTGTAATCAAAAATTAGCACCTGTTGACCACATCTAAATTTGCATAATGCACCACAGTGATGTCCCTTCCAGCTCCCTTTCTAAACATGCAAATTTTTGTGGCCTTTGATCCACTGTACTGTAGTCTGCGGTGGGTATTTTGTGGCTTACTGTAGGAGCCCAGAGTTGTGGTCCTGCAATCTCTTCTTGATCCTTTGCCACTGAAGAAATCCTCCATGATGTGTTAAGCTAACATTGCTCATTTTGTCATGCTAAGGAAGACCCTACCTTGTCTTCACCTGTAACAAAGTATATTTAGGAAAAGAGCTGGCCATTTGTAGATTATGGTATTATTTCTTCTGCCAGTGAATTAGGGCTGGGCTTTGTTTCCAAACATTGTGTTTCATAGCCAACAAGGGATCTTGGATCAGTTTGTCTCAATCCTCTTTGTCACTGAGTTATATTTTTAGGCTGTGTAACACCATGTACTAATGAGTTCCATGACTTAGCTGAACATACTTTTAATGGAAAAATGTGTAATTGGCTGACATCCAGTTCTTGTGCGAGACTACAACAAAAATCATTACCGACACATTTTCCCCTCATCATTGATGGAGGTTTTGTAGACTCGCATTTACAGCCAAGCGAAAGAGCCCAGGTAACCCAGCCTCGCTTAACTCAGATTCAGGAGATTGGGATCAGGGGTCCGATGAGCCTGGACACAAAAGAGGAGCCCGCCGGGTGCCGCCTGCGAATAATTGGCACGTCCGGCCGGCAGCGCAGCGGTGTCTCTGCGGAGGATGGGTGCCCGCGGTACCCGTGTTGCCGGAGCGCTGCTCCGCCCGCCGGGGCGCGTCCGCCCGGGCTGTGCCACCGGGAGCTGCCCCGCGCAGCCACCGCGCCCGCGATCCGCGCCCAACGCACCGGGCACGGCCGGCCGCGAGCCGCGGTAGCGCCGGGAAGCGGCCCGGCCCAGCCGCTACGGCCCCGGGCCCGCAGCGCGGCGGCCCCGGCAGCGGCGGGCCCAGGCGGTCGCCGCAGGTCTCCGGGGCTGCCCTTCGCGTCCCGGCCCTGCAGGCCCGGCCGCGTGGAAAGCCGATCCCGGCAGGGCCGTCCCGAGTGCCGCTCGCTCTCGGACCCTTGCGGGGCCGGGCCGAGCCAGGCCGGACCGCCGGCGGCCACGGCACCCGCTCGGCTCGGCCGGGCCCGGCGGGGCGGCGGGCGCTGTGTGCACGGCGGGAGGGACCGAGCGGGTCAGCGCGGCGCGGAGGGCGGGGATAACCCCGTGGTGGCCGTCACGTGGAGCAGATGAAAGGGAAGCGGCTTGGCAGGGCGGAGAGGAGCCGGGGCGAGGGAAGGGGAGCGCGGCAGCGAGGAGCGGGGCGCAGCGCGGCGGGAGGGCCGCTGCCATGGGACGCTGACCGGCCCGGGACCCCGGCCCCGGAGCTGGAGCCGCTCGGGAGAGATGCGCGGCGGCGGGGCGCCGCTTCCTCCCGCCGCGCGATGAGGGGCTGCGGGGCCGGCGCGGGGCTGCCCGTGCCGCCGCTGCCGCCGCCTCTGCTGCTGCTCGGGGTGCTGCTGGCCGCGGCGCCGGGCGCGGCGCTGGGCAAGGAGACGGCGTTCGTGGAGGTGGTGCTCTTCGAGTCCAGCCCCAGCGGCGACTACACCACCTACACCACGGGGCTGCAGGGCCGCTTCTCCCGCGCGGGGGCCACGCTGAGCGCCGAAGGCGAGATCGTGCAGGTGAGCGCGGCCGGGGGGCGCCGCCTGCCCCAAGATGGCTCCGCGGGCCCGGCACCTGCGGCACAAAGCGGGGCCGGGCCCGCCGCCCCACGTGCGCCGCGCGGCCCGGGACGCGGTGACAGATGCGCGCCCGCGCACAAAGGCCCGGCGCCGGCCTCACCTCGCGGGGCCGCCCCGCTTTGACAGCCGGGCGCGCGGCGCGGGCTCCGCGCGGCGGCAGCGGGCGCAGCCGAGGCCGCCTCACACGCGCGGCGGGCTCCGCTCCGCTCCGCGCCGCTCCGCTCGCCCCTCCGCTGGGCGCGGGGCCGCCGGGCGGGCGGGCGGGCGGAGGCTGGGCCGCGCCGGGCGGCCCCTGCCGGTCCCGGAGCTGCGCGGGGCTGCTCCGCTCCGGGGGCGGCCGGGCCGCGGGGGGCCCGGACTGGAGTTGCCGCGGCAGCGGTGGGGTGCTGCGCCCTCGGGCTGTGCCGGTCGTTGGCCGCTCCGCGCACGGAGTTGGAGCCGGCGCTGCTGCGCTCGGGGTCCCTCGGAGCCGGGCTTCCAGCGCGTCACGATTCGTACAGAACTGTGCTTGACTTGCTCGCCAGAGAAATGGTTCTTGTCTTTGCCTGAACGCAACTACCCTTTACTCTTATTGAAACTCTTGAAGTGCTTATCTAATTCCTTTGCTTGTAGTTGCTTGTAATTGCTGACTTTATTTCCCCCACTTTGGCTAAACAGAGAAAAATTACTTGAATGGTGTTTCAGTAAGTTTGACTGTAAAGCAAGTGCCAATAGCAATCTTTATTTCTCTTTAACAGCTGTGGGATTGGTTTGTTTGCCTTCCATATATGTATGCATATGTACACATACATACACACTTAAATATACATACAAAACTTACAAGAATCTAACTGGTAGCAAGTAGGTTATAGAAACAACTGTTAAAGCTCTATAAAGCAAAGGTATTACTATCAAAATAACTTTTTTTTGAAGTAAAGAATATTGCTTATGAATGCCTGATATTTCAAAACAGTTTCAGCTGGGCTGATTTCTTATAAAAGTTCTCTTGGAAGCAGAAGAGTTGTGAGGCCAAATTGCTGATGTAAGGTAATTTTTCAGAGAAAAGAGGGATGGACCCATTAAGTTATAATTATGACATTTAGAAGAGGTGGTGCTAGTAGGGGCTGGAACTGACATGGACTTTTTTTTTTAACCTTTTAGTGCTTTTTCATTTTAAGACTTAATAGTGTCTTTGGGGCCAGCAGGAGACTTCAAAGGTTCCTTTTGTGTCAGGTGTTAGTATTAAGTACAGAACGTAGGCCATTTATTGAGGTCATACTTTCTTGGTGACTTCAAGTAAAAGTGGAGAAAAAATAAACTGTTCTGTTAAGACTCAGATTTGCACAACTCAAAACAAGGGTATTAAATAGACTTTGGCAGGCCTTCTTGTTTGTAACATCACCTGTCTGCTTCCTCTTCATGCCTGAATAGGCAGCACCCCAAATAGGAAAAACTACAGTGAAAGCCACATGATGTGGCAAATCTTTGACAGTGATTTATCACTCAAAAATTGATTTGCTTATTCATTTGGATGCATGCTAGATAGCACATGCCAGGGACAGGTTTGGGTTTTTTTTTTGTTTATTGAGCTGTGTGTGCTGCTCTTTTTTTTTTTCAGAGGAGAGAACCTGGCAGATACTGTTCCAGACCAGCCAGACTGAATGCTATCAGTTGTATTTTCACTGCTGAGGTTTTATATTGCATATAACATCTCTTGTCAGTGTCCTGCTTCCTCTGCCTCATCCTGAGAGTTTATCAGAGCCAAAACTGATCAAGATTTTCACAGCATTGTCTTGCCTCCTTTTTTCAGCTGGGCTGTATTTTTTGTAGAACATTTTGAATCTGCTGTTCTGGATCATCATTTAAAGTTCACTGTGAGGTTTAGAAAAGGCTCATGAAGCTGTTGCCCCTCAGAACCTGTTCAGCAGCAGCTAGTTGTACATCAGTCAGTGAAGCAAGCTCTTCCTGGCCCCAGCCCCTTTGTCAGTGCACACAGCTCTTTCAAGAATAAGATGCATTTTTCTTTAAGATGAAATATTAGAAGTTCTTGAAAATCAGGCACACATTAAAGAATGGATCAAAGGAATTGTGGTTTTGGGACTACACAAAGGCTTACTTTTGTTTATGTTAATAGCATCAATTACTCATTGGTCTTGAAAGTCTGAACAAAAAAACCCCAACCTTAAGAAACAATGCACTTTCAGCTTTTGATAGGTCATACATCCACTCCTGAACTGGTTATTGGTCAGATTCCTATCCAGTAGTGGTATGCTATTATATTGTTTCTTCAGTTATTGTGAATGAATCTTATTAGGGTCAAGTGTCTCCCCAGAATAACTCTTCAGAGAGATGAAATGTTCATATGCCTTCTTTCATGTGGCCGCAGTTTGTATTCAGCAAACTCATCCTTATGTTGCTGTGTCAGCTGGTCCTTAAGCTGCTGGAAAGTCGAACCATTTTGGTGGTATCTGGCATACAGGAATATCCCCTGTTTCTTGGGGCACCATACTGGCCATTGATATGGTCAAGAGATTGGAAGTTGCAGATGTTTGGTTAGAGAGTGACTGTGAAAACCAGACTTTGTTGAAACCTCTGAAATGATATATTGCTTTGAAACAAATTATCACTGGAGAGCTCCCTATGGTTGAAACTTCTCCTAGCATTCGGGGCAAAAGTTCAGATGTAGCCTTGTCTCAAACTCAGTGTTACATGGCCACAGACCGACAGTGCTTGGACAGTAAAAATCACTGATTTGAGTAGCAGTGGCTTTATTGCTCAGAGTGAGATGATGTACTTCATCTACTTGCAACTGGTGAGATCTAATTCCTGTTGCTTGTTCAGCTTGATAGCTAAGGTGTGGAGCATCTAATGTCATGCTTCTTATAAAGTTATGGTTGTGATTGGACTGCTCAGGTGAGGAGCTTGGGAAAGAGGATCAAATTTAATGCCTGTGATGTGTCAAAAACTTTAAATTATGTGCATTTATCATTGTCAGTTTTCTCTCAGTCTTGCTTTTTTGTACTCCTGCCTTAAAGCTACTGCTGAATACAATAATATGGGTGGATTACTGATATGTACAGTTTTGGAGAGAAGCAGCATGGAGGAGAGATTTGAGGATATTATGGGTGGTTTTTCTTGTGCAGCAAAAGTTTGTGTTTTGTCTGGTTTGTTTCTGGTTGGAAGCCTCAGCAGGGAAATGATGAACTTTATGTAGCCATTGAACTGGAGCAGTGTAGATGATGTAACAATCTCCACTTGCATATAATTTTTGTGCTTAAAAGGTAACAGTCTGGGGAGAACAAGCATAACTCAGTGCTTTAAGCTCCAGGAAGAAAACAGAAGTGGGACACTTCCCAGCTTCTTGCGTGACATTTCCTAGTAACAAATTATTGTCCATCTTTCTCATTCGGAAGGTGGGGAGGCTTCAAACTGGACTGCAAGACAGTGTCTGTGTATTCCTTCCTTCCTTCCATCTCCCTCCCACTCCTTACTTCAATGGCTTTGAATCTTTCCTCTGTTTTTTCAAAATGCAAAACTTACCAAAGGTTGCAAACTGCACTCAGAAGCATTGGCAGTTTTTAATGGTGTTGAAAGGAGTGACTTGAAATAACTGTGCAGATACAGAAGATGTCTAGCCATGATCAGAGGAGGCCGAGTCAAGGGAATGTTTGTGTCCTTTGAGAGTGGAAGACAAAAATACGTATTTTTGGGTTTTTTTGGTTGTTCTTTTGTGATCATGCAGGTTAAGTTTCTTCTTGCTGAGTGCCTGAAGGCCTTTCAAAATGAGGAAGTGGAATTATTTGTGGCTTTGAGTCACTGTCTTATTGAATGTTTTCTTTGCTAGTTATCCTCTTAAAATATGAAGACGCCTGTGATTGGGTTTGTGTTAGTTTCCATACCTACCTGTGAATCTGTGGCTTGCAGTAATGATCCTGAGGACATCATGCACAATGCATTTATCTGGGCTTCAGGTTGGCTTTGTCATCATGTCCTCCTTAAAGGAAACATAATTTGCTTTCAAAATAAGAGATCATTTAGGCAAAGACTTGCATGGTTATTGTACCTGGACAGCCTTTGTAGGTTGTAATGCACAGGCAGTTTGCTCACAGCAGAGGTGTTGTCTTGGGCTTGATCTCAGGACAGATTGGTCCTGCTGTTTCACAGTTTTATCCCTCCCTCTGTCCTTTTTTTTTTTTTTAAAGTTTCAATCATGGTTTATCCTGTTGTGTACTGTAGTTAAAGACAGCCTGTTAAGGTGTTTGGTTTAGGTTTTTATCCTCTTGTACTGTTTTGTCTTGACACTGAGCACTGTTCTCACACCCTGAGCTCCAGCCCAGTCCCATCATTACTGGCTTATTTTGCCTGTTCTCATTGGCTTCTAGCTGTGATATTGTAAATAAGGATGCTTATTTTTTATTAATTCTTCAGCACTGCAGTATCCAAGATGTCTCCTAGAATGGTGGTGAAAAGACATGGGAGGGGACTGATCTGAGGATGAGGTACCAAATTCAGTGATGAGTTAGTGGTTCTGGAGGAAGCCCAGGTGTCTGTGGTCTTTGCACAGAGCTGCAGCAATACCAGAATCCTCCTGTCAGAACCTTGTTGCAAGACTAAGGCAGTGCCTTGAAGAAAGGGTGGGAGGCACAGTGTAAGAAAATGCAGTAAAAGCTATTAAAGTATGGAGAAGTTACAGTGGAAAGAGCAAGAAATGCTAATGTGACCCACTTAGAGGAAGAAGAATAAAGTAGGTTAAGTAAGTAAATAAAAGCAGAAAGCTCACAGCACTGGCTCGATACTCAGACCAACCCGTGCAATTTCCATACTTCCAAGTAAAGGTGGGAAATCAAGTGGGGAAGATAGTTTGTGGGAGTTCAGGTGACTTTTCTGCGTGTGTCTATATGCTTTGTTAAATTTCCTCATGGATGCTGAAGCTCTGCACTGTTGAAAACCTTGCCTTTGGTGGCAGGATGCTGACCACTTCCTTTTCCATGTGCTCCTCTTGCTTGTTTGGGAGTTGGAAGTAGGAAAAAATCCCAGAGAGGAGGGGTACTGAAAAATTGTTCAACATGCACCCATTTGGAGAATTTTTTTTTTCATTTATATATATTTATTTATGTTTAGACTGGATCTATGTGACTACAGTGGTTTATATCTAATTACAGCCTACTTCATGGTGTTACCAGCAGTTGTGGCCAGCCGTGCCCCATGGGTGGAACTGGCCCTCAGCCCCCCTGAGCACCTCACTGGTGCCCTTGCTGGGCAGCACAGCTGCTGCCTTAGTGCTCTGCCTGGTGCAGGCCTTCTGAAATGGCTCCAGGTGAAGTGTGTAAAGGACATTATTCATGTGGCAGGCTTGGAGGCAGCTCTACTGTGAGCAGATCTTATAGGAAAGTCTTGAGTAGTTGGATAAAACCATTGATTAGCATACATAGTAATTTTCTTCCAGTTTATACCATCTTGTGGTGGAGTGTGTATTTAAAAAGGCTCCCTTTTTTATTACAGTCTTCTAGTTCTTGTTTTGGAATTGCAAAGTGAGGCCCTTCTGAACCAAAATAACTTTCAGAAATGGTTTTTCCAAGGATGAATGCTTTCAGGAGGCCAGCATTGGACTAGTTAAGGAAAGATAAGATCAGGATGCAGTAATCTGTAATGCAATAATCTGCTGTATGTTCTACCCAGTTATGTAGGTGGTGCAGGTATTTGCATTAATACACTTAATACATTGGAAGTGCTCAATTTAGGAAGCAGTCAGTGTTAACTGCTACATACTATCTCTTGTTTTGGGCATCTGCCCTTCAGTATTCAAATATGTTCAAACCAGAGCGTGTGCCTACACATAAAAACAGAATGAATGCGAGTTGAATGCTTGGCCTTATTTCTCGTTTCTTGGCTTAAAAGGAGGGCCCTTCACACTCAAAGAGACCCGCACAGGAAAAACAGATTGTTTTTAAACAAAGGTGTGGTTTGAAGTTGTTAAAACAGCAGCAGAAGATTCGTGTTAAGAAAATTAGTAATCATATTTTCTGCACTTTTTTTGACTGCTTGGCACAAACCAGAGGTGACCAGGGGAGTGTGATCTTGCACATTCCCAACTGAGACTCCCAAAATTTGCACTTGACTGCACTTATCCCATTGGTGAAGCTGTGCTTACATTAGGCTTGAGCAGTAGTGCTCAGGAAAACAGGCCTCTGGTGACTTAGGGTGTCCTCTTCACAGTGGCAGACTGCTTTCATTCATTTTTTTGAATTTCCTTTTCATGCTGCTTAGAGACTTTTGTTGTTGCACTTGGCTTTAAGATGAAGAGGCAGTTTACAAAGGTTGATTAGGTGCCTGTTATGTTCCAGACACAAGTACAACCTTAAATATGCAGCTTAATATATGCAGACTCTCTAGGCTTCCCAGACACATGTTACTTGGTGCATTAATGTGAGGATTTTAGTTGTTTTCTAAAGCTGATGGCCAGCTTAAGCTTTCTGTTGGTTTCCTTGAGCTTAAGCTGCTTTATTATTTTGCATAATTTTCAGTAGTAAAGCAAATGGAAGAAGCAGTCAGGAGGTGACTGGCCTGAGAAGAACGGAGGGGCATGTTTTAGAGTCTGCAGTCATGGTTTGAGTACAACTGTTTAATTAGCTGTACAGGCATGCATGTTGCAAGTATGTGCCTCCTACTGTGAATTTATTGCATGTGCTTGGTAAGCAACTTTCAAATACTTCTGATTGTAGTGTTTGAAAAATTGCTTTAATTCGGAAAAGAGCCCAGTTTGTGCCAAGATCTGTTTTCCTACTTTGAGGCTTTTGATGCTTGCCTGCTTTTAAAAAATACACACAATAAAAAGTGGTTTAAGTGGGGCTGTGAAAAATCCTTCTTCTCTACTTCTTGCTTTATCTATTCTACTCTGCCCCTCCTCCCCCAAGCAGAAGAGGCTCAAACCAAACTTGCAGTTGAGTTCACCTTTGGAACTGCAAGTTTTGAGCTTTTAAACTGTCTGCTTTGATGACACAGTAAGAAATGTACCTTTGAAGGCCTGAACTGGAAATGCAGAAGGTATTTATTCTGTTTGGATATTTTACACTGATGGGTCAATTTCACAATTCTGGGGTTCACGGAAAAGAACCTCTTTTAAAGGCTGTGGGTTTTTTAAATTTTATTTTAGAGACTGCCCTTGAAGATTTATAGATTTGTTTGGGTTTGGATAAATGGTGGCACTCTTAATGGAGCCTTGATGGGTTTTACACTTATAACAACAGCAACAGTAATAATACCTGTGTCTCATAGATAAAACATCAATATTCTATATACAGTGTGCCAGTTGTGTGCACAGGTGTTTTCTGTTCGTGCTGCACGAGGTTTAGCCTGTCCTTGCTAGCTTTGGAGGTTAGGATGTGCAATGTAGCAGTTGCTGCCCTTTTCTTAGGCACACTGGGTTTTTTTCTCCTAAAGCAGTCTCTAAAGGTGTGTATGATAAAATAGGGAAAGGTATTGGTTACCATTCCAGTGTTGTATTTTAATAGGTCCTGCATACTATCTCATACCTGATTTGTATTTTTTTAGAAACCTTTTAGAGCAGATGCTGTCTTGCATGCTGTGAGAATAAAGAGTAGATGAACACTTCAGGATCTGGATGCCAAGCTGGCAGATATCCTGGATGATGTGTAGCAGGGCTGGGAGCAAGAAATGAACTCTTGAAACAGTGCCAAGGGATGCTGCTGAGTTCAGTATTTGAGAGGAGCCAAGGTGTGGAGACCTCTTTTTGCTCAGAGACAAGGTATCCCCAGTCTGGTAGCCAGCAGTATTTTGCCTCCTTAAAAGATATTATCTTTTACATCCCAAATCTGCATCTGAAGAAAAGACATTGTGGACTAGTTAATGCTAAAGAACTTCCAAAGTATGATCGTATTTTTGTTTTCCGCTATTTTATTTGAGAAAGCTACTCTGCCAGAGTTCCCCCTGCCCCCATTCAGAACTGTCAGGGATAGTCTTTTTGGATTTGGATACTGGGAATTGACAGTTTTTTCTACAGTGAAATAACATGGTTGTAGTTGCACATTGGAGTAAATTTCTCACACCAGAGCTGAATGTCCTCAAAAGTCAAATGAACTGGTCTGCTGTCTTGTTGTCTACCACTCCTGTTATCCTCAGGCAACTGTGGGAAGGTGATTTGAAATCTTTCTGGACAGCTTTAGTATTAAACATAGATCCCTGATGTGGAGTAGTCAGCCAGAATTTATGCACACGTGTATGTGTGTGAGGTATGCAGTACCAACAGAATTTCTGTTTCCAGAGTATGTGTTAAGTGTTTGTTTCAGGGGCTTGGATAGGAACTTTCCTGGAGCCCAGAGACATCCCAGCTTTGGAAGTTGTCTAGGAAGAAGCTACTGTCCTTTTCTGGGAAAGGGCTGAAATGTTCTGAAAGAGTTAAGCTCTACTTAGCTCACTCATAAGGTATTTAATATCCTTATTAAACTCAACTGCTGGTTCACTTTTTTTTCCTCTTCTTATGCTGAATAAAATTTCTTGAAGAGCTGAGCCTCTGCCTCTCAGATCAGAGGCTCACATGTTGAAGCTGGCAGTGCTAGAGGCTAGTTCCTATCTGTGTGACAGCATTTTTAATTTAACAGGACCGGCTTTGATGTTTTTGAATATTTATAGGCAGCTTCAGATCACTCCAGTATGTATTCTTTTTAACTGGAGCAGAAGTTCTTCCTCACACAACAAAATTTCTTTCCCTCTGTTTACTCTTTGGTCTCTTTTGGGTCTGTAGACATCAGAGTGGTTTTATGTTACAGAAATATTGCTTAAATACTTAAAGGGGGGAACCACTTGATTTCCTTTCTAGTTCCTGCAGCTTGGGGGTAGTCCAGTAACTGGATCATAGCTCCTTGTTTGAGCCTTGCTACAAACACAATGTAAAAGAGATAGATGCAGTAAAATAGAATTTGAGCAAAACCCAGTTACAGGGAATCCTTCTCCATTACCTGTGTAAACTCAGGTGGGTCTGCAGTGGCTCAGACCTGGAGCACCCTCAGGAATCACAGAAAAGTTTGTCACAGGCCCTAAGGAAGGAGCAGGTTGTGGTGTAAAGGGGAACTGAAAACTTGGGATTTGGCTCTCAATAGGAGCTGATCAGAAATTATGGAAAAAAGTTTTTGAAGGAAATTGCCACTTGGATCGTTTGAGTTGAATGTAACTTTGACCAGACTTGGGCAGGAGTGTTAAAAAGGATACCTGATGGATGAGCTTTCATCCGAGTTTTAACCCATCTCAGGCTTCTTTGCCTCAGTGCTTCCCTGCTCCACAGGCAGTGGCTGCTCAGAGCTGGCTCTGTACTTCAGGAAACAGAGGTGAGGGGTTTGGGCATCTCAGATGCCTCTGGCTTTGGTGTCCTAGCCCTCATTGTGATTTACCTTTACCTTGATGGTGCCACAGGAGGCAGCATGTATGCCATAAGACAGTGTCCCTCAGCTTCTGCTGTGGGCTTCTCTTTTCCTCCTTCCCTGCCATGTTTCCCTTCTGCTGTATCCTTTTAGCCCTGTGTGGTGGATGTCATTTGGATTCCCTTATTCCTGATGTCCTGACCCACAGAAACTTTGCCATGGCCAACTGGGAGAGCAAAGCAATGGCATTTTTTCCTGGAACTTCTCCATGTGGATGCTGGTAGTTCAGGCAGATTCCTGCATCCTTCTCTGCTGCACTCCCTGTTTGTTGGGAAGTTCTGTACTCTTGGTGTAGCAGGATGATCTCCTGGGTAAACCTGGAACACCTTTATTGAAGAAGCAGGATTTTTGTGTGTATAATTTTGAATGGTTTCACTTAGTAAAAAATTCTGGTTTTCAGTGATGATAATTTGTTTTAATGTACAGCCTACAGAGGAAAAGGTCTGTGGGTTTAGACATTTCTGTTGTAGATGCACTTCTCTGTTGGTACAGCCTTTCTAGTTCAGCAAGTGAAATCAATGTCACTGCCTGGGTAGATAAATAGCACTGGAAATCAACCACAGGAGGAAAGTGCTTGCTTTCTATTTGACATAAGCAGCCTGCTCAAAGAGTAAGGCTTCTCTTACTGGAGACATTCAGCAGGGAAATAGAGACCTGGAACTTACTAATGGAGCAGTGAGAGTTTCTGAAAAATGCCAGTAAGCAGAACTTTGTAATACACAAAACTAGAGAGAGAACTGGATGGCTGCTGGAGTGCTATTCCAGTGCTTGTCTCTAGGGATGGGTGGATGTGATAGTGACTTCATTTTTCTTTAGTTCCTGCCTCCAAACTGTTGTTAACAAAAGTAATTTTCCTTCTCCCTACATACCCTGAAATATCCTTGTGAGACAGGACAGTTTTTCACCTGTGGAAATACTAAATGCTTCTGTCTCCAGGCAGGATTTCTCCAACAACCACGAGTTGTGCTAGGGGAGGTTTAGATTAGATATTAGGAAAAAAAAATCACACAGAGGGTTGTAAAGCATTGGAAGAGACTGGCTAGTGGAAGTGGTGGTGTCACTGTCTCTGGAATTGTTCAAGAAATGCGTGGATGTGGCTTTTGAGGACATGGTTTAGTGATGAACATGGTGGTGTTGGACTTCATCTTAATAATGGTTCTGTGATTCCCTCTGTCAGTGTGCTTTTGTCTTAGTAGGAAGTAATAGCCAGCAGCATACATCTAGTTAAATGTTATTGCAGTGAGGATTTTTTGCAAATCAAATGACTTTTCCGTCCTTAAGTTGCACTTGGTGTCTTAGAATTCAAATTGGTGAAGCTGGGAAAATATTTGCTTCCTGTGTAAGTGATAACACATACTGGGTGGTAAGGAAATTGCTAGCAAATAACCTCGTAGGTAAAGATATTTGTCAGACTAGGTAGCACTACTTAAGAAACTGAATTTTATATATATATATATATATTTTTTTTTTTTTTTAGCAGTTGTACTGTCCAAGTACTGGTGAATGTTGAAATCTTGTCATTATGAACATATTCCAGACAAAATGGGTTCTGCAGTCTTTAGAACAGAATCCACAAACTGATGCAATCTGTTCTTGTTCTTAAGATAGCAGAATTTTGATCTAGGTTAGGTCTAGTCCAGGTAGGAAGGACTGAGAAAAGTAATAGGAATCCTGAGTATCTGTCAAGGGAAAGTTGTGGGGCAGGGAACTTGACTTTTTTTATCGCATTCTTGCCAGAAAAAAAAAAAAAAAAAAGCTTGAAACAGCAAACAAGGGATGCTCAGAAGAACAAGAGAGAAGTTGAACAAGCCTTAGAAGAAAGCCATCCTAAAGCAGTTGTTGGGTATAGCACCAGCTGGAGAATATCCTCTAGCACTTTCTCTGCCTCTAGAGGCATGGTGGTTATGGCTGCTCTGCTTTAAGGAATGGTTCATGAACTGTATGATAGAGGAATTTAATCTTTGTATCAGTATGATAATGTGGCATATCCATGCCCAACTGCTGGGCTCCCTTTCTCAGCAGAGAATAGCATTGCTTAGTCTGAAAGAATCTCTACATGAAGTCACAGATTTTTGTTGTTTGTGTTATATGGAATTAACATTACAGACTGTGCCTCTGGAAGGAGGAGTTGATTTTATTTACCTTTTCAAGCTGAGACAGTTGCTAGAAGAATATAATAAAAAAAGAACCCAAACAATATCTATTTAGAGATAAGGGAATTTACATTAAAAATACTTTTTTAGAGTAATTTCAGGCATTTTCAGTGCTCCTTCAGCTTAGTTCTTAACGATACAGAGTACATTTATAATTGTGTAGTAATCTTTCAAGCAATTAAGAATGTGCTGTTTGACTGGGACTTTATGGGTACCTGTGTTTATTGGTTTGTTTTTTTTGCTGTCCATTTAGAAACTTGTCAATGAAATGTCCTTGCAGATGCTGAGGGATGACTGCTAACAGTGAATGAAGCAAATTATTGGAAGCATGAACAAAATGGGTTAGAACAAAACATATGCTCTGCTTTGCAGCAGGTGAGCATATGCTGCCTAACTGAAATGCTAGAAAAGATTGGTTTGAAATCATACATGTTTTAGGGAGATAGTTACATTTTCTGATATTGGCCTGTTCCTGTCTCTCATTAGCTGGTGGGGAATTGATCTCTGATGTTAAGACTCCAGGATCATATTTCTAGTACTGAGGCAGGTCCTGGATTATTCAGTGGGTGAATAAACTTCATTCAGGGTGTTTAAAGTTTGGCAGCTGATCCTGGCAGAGCAGCAGCTCTCCCCTGCTGTCCCACAGGTTGCATTCCCAAGCCCACATTGTTGCTCTTCTCTAAGGTGGATGGAGAGGAGTGGGCAGCAGCTCCTGGAAGGGCTCAGATGCTGGTTACAGCCTGAGATTGTTTCTGGGGCTGGCAGCATGGTCACAGGAACCCTGATGGACAGGCAGTGCCTGATGTTAAATCTGAGTGGGTGAGCAAGGGAGGAAAATACTAGGCTTGACCTCTGATTTCTTTCCTGGTGCCTTTTTCTTGCCTTTGAATTCTCACTTTCTCCTTTTAGTTCCTGTGTGAATTTTCAAGGCACAACACAGAATTGTTTCTGAACTTCAAGGTGAAAATGATTTGCAAGAGAATTTATAAAAGTTCATGATCCTAACGTTTTAACCCCACTCTTCTATAATAATTAAGACAGGAAAAAATTATAATGACCTCTAACTAATTCAGAGTTAGTCTTTGTGTAGCTGAATTTCTCTTCTCATCTGTCTTTGAGGGTAGAGAAGGAAGCTTTGGTTTGTTTTGAAATGTGATTGGTTTACTCCTGCAGTTGAAGGTATTTGATAAAAGCTCTTATCTTTGTTATATCCAGCCACAAAAGTGCAGTAGAAGAGAATTAAATTAGGAAAAGAGAGAATTTCTTACATGTGATGCTCCTTAATATGTGTTATCTCTGGTCCTTTGACATGGACCAGGTCTCAAGGGACACTGAAGGGAAATGCCAAGGTGCTGTAGAATCTTGGAATTCCCAACCTAGCCCTGCAGGGTCTGTTAAAATAATCACTGGTGCTGAGTTGTGCTTATCCTTCAGGACAATTTTATAGGTGGCACTATTTCTGTCACGTTCTGATATTTCATGATGAAATTTCTTACAGATGGGTTGCAGGCAGAGAACTAGGGTTGGTATTTATTATCTCAAGAGACCTTACCTTTCATGAAGAAAGCTAATTAGCAGTGCTCTGGAAATCACTTCAGTGCCCTTCTTAGGGTCAAAATTAGGGATCTGACAGAGAGAATTAAAGTGCAAATAAGCAGATCCAAAAGTTGGCTATTCAGACACATCTCAAAGTTCCAGCAGGATTTACTTTTTTTTTTTGCTCTAGTATTGCCCAAAAGATGGGTCATGCATGAATAGTTGCATCAGTGTACTAGTCTGGTAGGTAATAGACTACTTTTGTAGTCCATATGGCAGAATCCTGAAAATTTGTCATCAACTTCATTTTCTAGTGCATTTTGTGATAAGAAGTGTTTGCCAGCCATCTTTCCCCAGCTTGCCTGCCCAAAGCCAAATCAAGTTTCTGAAATTGCAGTGTGAGATTTTAAGCTGCTGCATTGATTGAAGACCTCTCTAGACTGAAAATGAGAAAGGCAGAGCTTTGTTTTCCCCTCAAATAAATGTTAGAACATTCACTTAACTTTTAGAATGTGATTTAATGGCTCTTGCAGGCCTGACACATCACCTCGCATCTATCACTTGTGCAAAAATATTAATATAAAGTTTATACTTCTTCCAGGTAATAGTGATCTATTATCAAATATTTTGGATTCTGTCCAGTCTTCCAGTTCAGCACTGGGAAGGACTGGGCACAACAATCGACCTTGAGCTCTGTGTTGGACATTCAGGCACAGGCACTGCTGCATGACACCGAAATTCCCTGTGACACACTTTCCCTGGTAGCTGTCAATTGCAGCAGCAAAGTTTTGCAAACAGCCACAGCTGTGTTTTCACGGTACAGCTCAACTGAGTTCTCTCTGGTTTATCTGTCTGGGAAGGCTGCTGTTGTGATTTGCCCAAGCTGTTTCCATAGTCTTTGGAAAAAAAAAAGTGAAATTTTGGGTCTCCTGTCTGTATTTAGAGTTGGTGCTGATTCCTCAGGCTCTGCTGCTGAGTGATGCAGCACCTAGAACATTGAATATTTTGAGTGAGAATTCAGGCACCTGAATAACGTAGATCTGACTGTTATTTCTGTATATTCTGGTGTGAGTTTCTTACCCATGTTTTGTAGAGATGTTCAGGCAGCCATATGAATCGTATGTTGGGGATGCTTTTTAGCCAGTTTCAGGTTTGCACAGAATCATTTGACAGGTAACTTTTCAAGTTGCATTCAAATAAGAAGTTCTTAGAGGTTGTAACCTCTCTAATTTTTTAACCCTTACTCTGTTTTTCCAGCTTGTGTACTGAGACAGGTCTTGTAGAAAACTGTGATCATGAAATGAACAACTTTATCACATTAAATGCTCACAGTAGGTCATAATTTTACAGCTTCTCTTCAGTTCTGACTGTTCTTAACTTTGAAACCACAGTTTTGAAACCACAGAGAGGTTGGAAGAGGTAGCTCATGGGCTGGGTGTTGAAGATTCCTAAGAGTTTTAGGAGAAGAACTCAAGACTGTTCCTCCATTCAGCAAAATCAGGTCTGAGGCAAAAGCACTTGGCTATACCTCATTGCCTTGCACACCCAAAGTAAGGGTGAGTAACACACCCACACCAGTTTTATTGCTTGTGTTTGCACACATGGACCCCTGACTTTCCTATTGGTAATCCTGTCCTGCTCTCAGAGCTTTGGGACTACCTCAAAATAAGTGAAACTGCTGAAAAGAGGGGAGAAGAGAAATTTTAATGGCACCAGACAGCAGGCAATGTGGGAAGTTACTTACTGTGGCAAATCCCAAATCCTTATTTCCAAAACTATCATAATGGGAGTGCTGCTGCTGTGGTAGTGCTGCAGCAAATACTGTTTATTTGATCCTTCAGAGGAAGGGACTTACCTTTATATACCTGCAGCACTCTCCAAAGGAACCCCTGCTCCATTCTGCAGATACAGGATAACAAATTTGACAAAGCAATGAGGAGTTGAATCTGTCTGATCTTTCCTTCTCTGTGTTGGTAACAGAGGTAGAGTTATTCGAAATATCAGCTAGGTGTGTGTGAGAAAAAAAAGTATTTCAGAACTATAATATACAAACTAAAAATGCAACAATATCTTACCCTGTGTTGTAATCTGGATGAAGGTTTTGGCAGCATATCTACCAGGTTTTGAGTGTTTTAAATACAGATGTGCTTTAGTAAAGAAGATTCAGCTGAAGTTTGAGTGTAGCCTTGTACAAATATGTCAGACAAGCTGCAATATAAAAAATAAAGAATAAAAGCATGATTAGAAAAATGGGATGGACAGCCTCACTGTAAGCAAGAGTCTTGTTTTTAATTAGTAGGCAACCTCTGTTGTTTAATAAGCAAGCAAAAAGAAGCTTGGATACAGTAAATCCCAGTTGTTTTTGCAGATTCTGTAATTGAAATATATGAGTATATATGCTGATGTCAGACAAAATGAAGTGGCTTGTTTGAGATCAAAGTTCACCCATCTTCTGTTAATGTAAAGATGAGTGCCTTTCCCTGGATCTGTGTGTTGGTGGAAGGTGGGTTATAAGTGTTTGTGTACAGTTGTGAGCCATCTGGGCCTGAAGTAAAATTGGGACCCCAGAAAATAGGAGGAATGGTGGACAGTGGCCACTCATTGTGTGCTCCATCTGCTAGGGAAATAACTGCTGAGTCTGGAGACTCAAATTTCATGAGGAACATTGGAACAAAAGTAATTAATTTGGTCCCATTTTTATTTTAAGAACAGAACATTGAGTGTCTACCTTTACAGTTGTCTCTCATCATAAAGCCAGCCAGGCTATTTTCATATTTTCTGCAAAGACTTATTTGAGGTTTCATTTGTTAGGAAGCCTGTGCTCCAGCTTGTCACTACTGTGAGAACGGGTGGGAGGCCAAGGGAAGCATTTAGTTTACTAGAGTTTGCTGGATTTGTGGGATCCCTTGGCCTGACTTCAGAAGGTATTTAGATAGTTATAGCTGACTTGACATTACTGAAGAGAAATGATGTCTTCTTGCTGTTTAAACAAATTCATAATGTGTTATGGAAAGGATCTGTGTGATATTAGGAAAAAATTCTTTACTTTGAGGATGGTGAGGCACTGGCACAGGTTGCCCAGAGAAGCTTTGGATGCCCCATCCAGGCTGGATGGGGCTTGGAGCAGCCTGGTCTAGTGGAAGGTGTCCCGACCATGGCAGGGGATTGGAATGAGATGAGCTTTAAATTCCCTTCCAAGCCAAATCATTCTGTGATTCTATGGCACTGACAAATTGATTTTATGAGTCCTAATTTTTCTGACCTTTTTCTCATGTCCAAAACAAGAGGGAGGGGAAATGAGAATGTGGCTATTGGCATGTCACTTTTTAGTTAAGTCATGAACACATCAGACTTAATGTTTAGGCTCCTGATAATTTTTTTTTTTTTTCTTTACACCGAAATCCCTTGCTGAGGGCCGGGATATTGGGTACTTAAGAGTTAAATAATCTTGCTTTGGAAGCAGCTGAACAGTTTACACTCCTTGCTGGGCTGTACAAAAATACTTTTCCTTTGAAGTGCTAGGAGGAGCGGCTGAGGGTAAAACCTGGAATGGGGTTGTAGCTAGCAGTTTGCAGTGGGCTTAGCTTGGAGCAGGCAGCTGCCTGCAACTGCAGTGTGAGATGGCAGAGAAGGTCAGGCTTTCTTTCAGTCTTGCCATCACTGTCTCAGTCTGAAGGCTTTCTTTCTGGAATTCTTCAAATGCTATCTAGTTCTTATAAATTTTTGGATTAGGACACATTGCAAGAAATACAGATTAAAAATATCCTTTCCCATGAAGGCGTGAGAAATAGAGGGGTCTTGTTGGAAGTTCCTTGACTGCTTCTGATGTGATCTGGTAGTGAAGTGCACCCTGCTGCTGTCTGGGATGAGAAGGATTTGCCTCTGCCAAGGGGTGTAAAACAGGTCAAACTCTTGTCTGGAAAGAGCTTTCCAAAGTTGGCCAGAACCTGTGAAATCTCAGGCCTGATGTTCCACCTCAGCCAAGCTGAGCTCTCAGTGTAGCAAGAGCTGACAAAATGACAGTACTGGCACTTGCCCCAGACAGAGGAAACTGAACCATGATGTTTGCTAGAAAAGCCATGGGTTAAGAGCACTGTACAGTGGGAAGCTGTGTGTCCTCTGCTGTCAGAGCTGTGTGTGGCACTGCTGGGTGCTCTTCTGGAGAGCAAACCTTGCCATGGGCAAAACCTGATGCACACTGGCTGTGAGTCGTGTCTCCTGCTAGGACCAGCAGCGGAACTAGATAAACTGAAGTTGCTCTCTGGTTTTCTAGGGCAACACTCTGTCTCTTGGATTAATAATCTCTTGTCACGCGTTTTTCTGGGAGATGCCATTTCAAGAAACTGAAGAAAACAAATTTCCTTCTAGCAATGCCACTAAAGGGACAATAAAAAGCAATTTCCCCAACAGCTAATGAAGGGTAACATTTAAATATCTGGCTATATCTGTTGAAGAGACTATGATGGTAGTGCTGCAGGTCAGATCTCCAAATTTCAAGTTAGAGTTATTTATAATAATAATAGTAATAATAACGATAGTGCCCTTTCATCTTTACTCATTTCAGAATCAGACACTTGGCTGTTGGTAGGATCTCTGTGTTTCTTTCCCTGCTGCTCTGCCACTCAGTCTTTAGCTTTCTACCTCTGTCTTTTTTTAATCTCCGGACAAAAAAATCGTCCAGAATTCAGTTGCTAAAACAGGCAGCATTTTCCTCTAGGGTTTCTGCAGTTGCTTTGCCTGCCTGAAAGACTAACCATAAGTTGTCAGGGTCATCTATTCTTTAAGAGGAGCGGGCTGCAGGCGCTGGCAGGAGGGCACAGGCAGGCTGCCCACATGTTGGTGCAGTGGCTGTGTGTGCTGTGTGTCTGCTGCTCCGGGATCACAGGGCACACATGCCGCTTCAGAGCGTTCACAAAGCTGCTCTTGGACAGGAATGGGTGCTGCTGCCTTTTCCAAAACTGTGCAGGCAAAGCAGATATTATCAGGGCTGGCCCTGGGGCATAAAATAGAAAGATCAAAGGAAGTGGCAGCAGCACACAGAGGCTCTTCAAAGCCTGAGTAAGGGAGGATTGATAGAGAAAAGGAGAATGCTCTTGCTGATGTAATCACAGCCTGTGAGACAGGTTGTTTTTTTTTTTTTTTTCTTAATTTAAACAAAGGCACAAAGACAGTCCTTGTTTGTTTAGAGAGGTGAAGCATGTGCCACAGAGATAGAGCAGGGATACCTCACTATATAGAAGGTTTTCATGAGTAGCGTGGAGCTCAAACATTTGGAAGTGTCTGCAAAGTTGCAGTTTTTATTTTACTTTGCACAACTTCTGCATGTGGTATTTCTCTCACTTGTGGTGTCCATGTGGAATGAAGTAGGAAAATGGCAAAGGAAGGAATGCTTGTTTTCAGGCTGCTGTCCTTATTAAAATGGAAGCTTTTTTTGTTTTCTTTGAGAATGCCAGTTAAAAATTTCTGGGATTTGTATGAAAAGAAGCTAAGCACAGGCAAGGTGGAGTTGGGGGGGAAGTGATAAACCAGATCCATTGTCAAGAAGCACAGGCTTGTTCAGGCACAAGCTGTGAATTGGAAAGAAACAGTTGTTCTCCCCCTTTATCTGTGGAAAGGGGGAAGAAGAGGTGGGACTTTTCTGGAACAGATGTGCAGGAGTGGAGGGAGTTTTCAACCTTCTCTGTTACAGACCTCACTTTATATGCTACAGCTGCAGAAGTGTTTCTGAACCTTCATTTTGCTTATAAAGGTCGCACCTCTGTAATTCAAAGGGAACCTTGTGAAATTGTGACCTAGAGCATGGTAGTCCAGCTTTTCCACCCAAAGCTGTGCCTGTGTGGCGTGTGGCAAATGACCTGAGCTAGCACAGTCTGATACCCAAGAGTTCCATGAAGACATGACTCAAAGCCTGAATGAGTAACTACGACCAGAAAGGCAATGTATATCAATTAATATAGTTGCATTGATTTTGCACACGTTTGGGGCTCAGGCAGGACAAGCTCTTCTGCTTAGATGGTGAGCAAAGCCTGCATGCATCTCTTGGTAGAGACTGGAGGTCCATGGGAGGGAGAGGCTGTCCCTCTGTAAGTCTCTGGGAAGCTGTTCACTCCAAAACTTAAAACAGCTTCACCATTTTGCATTGTTTCACTTATTGATTGTTTTAGAAGAAAGACTTAATGGGATTATCTCAGTCCCAAAATGTTTTCCAGGATGCCAGAGATCAAAGTGGTTGTTTCTGATGGCAAAATCTACAGCTTTCCTTCCCCTGTAGGTCTGAGACCATTTGCAGTGCAGTTCAGATCAGAGAACCACAATTTTGTGTACTGAAGTTCAAAAATCTGTCATGAGGGAAAGGTGACTGCCTATATTGTTAATTTTAATGCCTTCTTCTGGGGTCAAAGCTACATTTATAGTCTGCTGAATCAGTTTATTACCTTAACAAGGCAAGCAGTAAGGTCCCTGCTGAAAAAGGGATTCATCCTCTTTGTTGTGGAGTATGTGGGATGATACTGGCATTCTTGTGTTGCCTCATGTGGAAATTTCTAAATTTTGCTGGTCAGCATCAAAACTTTTTCTCTTCACCCTCCTGCATGTCTCTTCTGCATTGCTGCTTCTACAGATTTGTGTGATTTGATACTTGACACTAACAGAAAGTGCTTCAATACACTTAAAATACTCTGATTTTGGTTTCTGCTTAGCAAACCTTCAGGCACCAGGAAATTTGCACATCTTACAGAGCTTTGAGATGGGCTCTGACATGTACTTGTGTTAGTGCTGCAGGCACTTTCCCCTCACCATACACAGAGGCTAGAGAAAAATTCTGGGATGGGAATCCCAGCAGTTACCATGGCTTTCTGCTTTAAAATACATTCAAATCCCACCCAGAATATGTGAAGGACAGACTGTTCCAGTCTGTAGAGGACAGTTAATAAAGCAGAGGTTTCTCTGCCCATAGAAGAGTGTAAATTGATGGGTTCTGCCATCAGTGTGGCATCCCCATTCTTTGCTTCTAGTGAGCAACAGAATGAAAAAAAGAAAGAGGTTTTAGCTGATTTCCTGTATGCTCTACTGAGTTTGTGCAGCCACTTTTGCCAGCAGTTATCTGTGGCCTTTCGATTCATGCAGCCAAGTGAATTAACACAACTGCCATGCTGAGTTAACCAAAAAAGTTCCTCTGCTCCAGTGACTCTGGCAGAGACCAGTAGCAGATATTTGTGAAGGAATGTAAGATTAGAGCAAGCATATGGTGAGAATTCTGCAGTACATGCTTCCAGGCTCTGCCAGCTTGTGGCTTAGGTCTTCCCATAAGGATCAAGTTCTACAGGAGAGCCCTTGATGGGTTTTTTTTTTTCATATTTTTTTCCAGTCCATTACTTCATGTGTTGTCTAAACCTGAGAGCACACAGGGAAGATCTGTTTTGGTTTTGGGGGTTGCTGCACACTGTGACATTGTACTTTATTTTTGAGGAGCAGTGGAGTCCATGTTGCTGCATGTAGTGCAGGAGGTGTAGAACAGCAGTTTTACTGCCACGTCTGACAGGTACCAACTTAAATTGCTCACTAACAGGATTGGAAGGAAGACAACTAAATCTCCAGAATTTTTCTTGTTCTCTTACTGTTCAGTGTGAATTTTTTTTTTTTTTTGAGCTGCAGGGGAAAAAACGTTGCCAGGAAGTAATTGTTCTTTCTGTCTCTTCCTAATTCTGTGCAGCAGCTGCCTTGTCTTTAGCTGCTATTAATGGTCAGAGCTTTGTGAACAAAGGAGCGTCAGGCTGATGTAACTTCTTCCTCTGCTAGACATTCCCTCTGAAGCCATCTTTTGTCTTGATGGCACTATTGTAACCATTCATATACTGATGAATGAACAGGAAGCTGATGATGATAGTGAGCAGATGAGTTTGATCATGAACAGGTTTTACTCAGACTCCAGCCTGAGGGAGTATATATAGGAACAGAGCTGTAGCACTGTCAGCTACAAAGTCTGATTTGTTCATTCAGATTTTCTTTTGTGTAAGAAACTAGAAAAGGTTGTTAATCTAAGAGGAAGTGTGCTAACTTTTTATAGAGAACAACAGTATTACAGGTAAAAATACAGTAATTCTGTCTGTGACCTCGTCATACAAAGAGACGTTTACTTGAATGGCTGTATTTTTTAGGGGGATTGTGATTTCTTGAACTGGAATGACTGTTTCAAGACTGGTGGTAAATACTTTGCTGTACTGTTAGCTGCCTGAAAGAGGCTGCATGTTGTGTGACAGTGAATGAAGCATCCTAACCATGGCTTTTCCAGCACAGATGTTTTTCTCATGTGGCTTTTGGTGATTGTGATATGTATTAGCTTTCTATAGATAAACTATTCTCAAAATGCCTGATGGAATGGACTCCTATTTTTAAAAATGAACACCAATTTAGTGTTATTTAAATACTACAGACAAAATTAGAGGCTCCCCAGCAGTGGAGAGCGAAGATATGCTTGTGAATGTGGTTCTTTTCACAATGCCTAGCCTTTCCTGTTTGTTTTTGTGATTAGGCAGAAGATTCCATTGACTTTGTTTTTATTTTTGTGTCTGTCACATTTTCTGCATTCCCATTGTTTAGATCTCGTTGAATGTGCCTTTTATGGACCTTGGTTTAAGGGATTCTCCCAAGTCACAGCTGTATGTACAGCAGGTTATCAGGGCTGATCTTAGTTAATTGTAATACAACCTGGAAGCATGAACCAGGAAGAACAAAGAAGCATGATAAAAAGCTCCTCAAAATTGTGGCTAAAATGATTTTCCTTTTTTGAGAATAAAGTGTATTGTGAAAACCATATCCTTACACTAAAAATTTCATGGGATGTTGCAATTAGTAGGACAGGTAAGAGAGCAAATTATGAGAGAGCAAAGCAGAAGACTTGGTGAGCACCATTGGGCTCCAAGAGCTTGAATGCTGCATATAAAAGTGCAGTGCATCATAAAAGTGGAAGGGCAGAGTAGATACTGGAGCAGATAGATCACAAGCTATGGATCATCTGAGTCACGTAACAGTGTGACATTCATCGAAAAAGGCCTGAATTTTACCAGTTTGGAAAAGAGGCTGTTGACAAGAGACTTTGAGTAAAATCTGATGTCAAGGCAGCGATTAAGGAACAATTTTTGGTTGTTCCTTGCAATAGGATTATCTCAGAGCATTCTCAGTGAAATTCACAAAACAGCTTTACTACAGTAAAGCAAAAGAAAGTGCATTTTAAACCAGTAGTTTGTGTTTCTTGCTGTAGGATAGTGTAAAAGCCATAAGTATGTGTGTCATTCCAAAGGAATTAGGTAAAAACATGGAACATAGATGCATTGCTTACTTAAACACAGTATTCTGGGTGAAATCTCAGCTCTGGAGGTCTTAATCACTGATAGCCATAATGAGGCTGTATCTAAAGCATAATCATTCTGTATTTCTTCTGCTTTTCATATTCTCCAAATTTCTGCAGTTAGCAGCTGTTGGGGATAGGTTACTGCACTGGTTGGATTTTTGGTCACACCCTGCATGGCTGCTTTTGACTTGCCCAACACTGCACAGGAATCCTGTGGCAGAGGAAGCAATCCCGTCTGTTGGGAAGCATTCAGCTGCTTTAAACCACAACTCTGTATTTTCTTTTCTCATACTATCTTACCTCATTCCCTGCACTGTCCAAACTTCCTGACATGTGAGGGGAATGTCCTGCAGACAGCACTCATTCACCCCTCACTGCCGTGTTTTTGGAGTGCAGTTTACAGCATTAATTTCCCAATCAGTGAGGCACACCTCAGTGTTGAGGTGTGCCAGCAGGAGATACACAGCACTACACCCAAGCCAATAGGCTTGACTGGATTTATTAGCATGGGTTGTATGCCAGGGCTGGAGGAGTTGGATGAGAAAAAAGGGGGCAGCATGGGGTGGGAGTGAAGTGGTGAAGGGTTGTCAGGAAGAGACAAGAATTGAGGCAATAGATTAGTGACCATGTGAAGGAGGAATCATCTGGAAAGAGATGGGAGAAGGAGGAAGAACTTCTGATGTATCCTGAAATACAGCACAAGCATCTGAAATTTAAGGCTGAATTGGGCTCATGATTTTAATGATTTTAATTATGGTAAAAATGTAACTTTAGAAACTTCTAGTACCTGCTTTTTTCTACCCATACATAGGATGCTGTAATATGATAAGTATGTACATTAATATTTCTCAGAAAAAGCTGAGAAAACCTGATTTGGTTTACTGTTCCATAAAACAGTTCACTTTTTGTAGTTTTTTTTTTTTAATTCAGAGTGGAATTTAATTTTGTTCTTATATCAGGAATAAACCCCTTGTAATGAAAAGGGAGTGCATCAGGTCTCCAGAATTCCAGAAACTTCCATTGCTGTTCGTTTGACTTTAAATAACATTAATTGAATCCTTCGGGCACCAAGTGCTAAGTTCCTGCAAGTGCCTTTGATAAATGAAAAAGAGCAAAAAAGTGATAATGAGTTGAGTGGAGAATAGTTCTGATTCTGGTTCAAGATGCCAAAGCATAGACTGAGAGCAGAGAGTGAAACTGGCCATCAAGTCAGCTTTTGATCTGTATGAATTGTGCACTGGACTGAGTTGTGGAGCCTGTGTTACATTCAAGTTGGTTATTTCCTGTGCAAAATAAAACAAATTAGGCCTGAAAGAGGGAGGATGAATTTCACAGCGTGTGAAATGTTTGCAGAGACTAGTCCAGCAATGTGCTACGTTAGAATTAAGCACAGCTTTTTATTTTCAAGTCATTCTCTCTAGTACAGAGCATTCTTCAGTGGTGACTCAGGGTAGAGCTAATCTCACTCAAAATGGTTGCCAGTTGCCACTTGGAACAATAGGAGCGAAGCCACAGGCTGCCATCAGGTGGTAGTTTTTAAGAAGGCCGATTTTTCCCCAGTGGATTTGTATGCTTTCTGTCTGCTAACATGAAAGATTGCAATGTGCACTGAATTCTTGTAATGGAAAGTGTTGAAACAGTGCATTACTCATTGCTTTGCCTGAAATGGAGCACCCAGTGCAGCAGGTATTTTTCTTCTATGGAAAAACCCAAATGTTAATGTTTTCAGGACCAGCTCTTGGCACCTGATTTACATACTGGCTTGTACTTCTTTTAAAGTACTCAGTTCCTCTCTGGGCAGGGGCATCTCACCTTCCAGTAAAGGAGGTTGTGTTCTGTGCTACATCCTGTTCTAGAGCCTCATCTTGTGTAGCCACAGAAGAGACTTTGGCTTCACCTGTATTTCCACAGGATAAAGGTCAGAGAGATTGTGCCGATTGGAACTGACAAAGAAGTGCACGTAAAACAAGGTGTGATGTTTGGATTTTGCCAGAAAATGTGCAAAGCAGGTGCAGAGCATCAAGGGTGCTGTGGAAAGAATTTCTTGAGAACTTGATGCTGGAGAAAGAGGAAACACTTTGGAAGCAAACAGTACCTATTTGGAGACCTCTGCTTTCCCTTTTGGGTCCTTTCCTTCTAAAAGTTACCTAGCACCTGAAAATGTTTTCACACGGGCAGAAGCCATAAGTTGAGTACAATCCATTGAAGTAATCTAGGTTATCAGGTGAAAGGAAGGTCAAATGGTAAGTTTTGGAGAGGAAAGCTTGGAGCACAAAGTGGGGAAATGGGGATACGAGAAGGCATGTGACAGCTGGAGTTGGAAACAGAACTTCTGTAAACTTCACTGGTTTGTGTATTGGACCAGAATAGCTTATAAAAGGTAAAGAATCTGACCAAAAGGTGAACTTTGAGAAACAGTTTAAGATGAACACCACCTTCAGATTGTAAACTGTCACAAGGATTTTCTTGGAACATTTTTTGGTCATTGCAGCGTAAGCTGCAGTTAAATGTAGAGACCTGGAGAGTGCTTTGTAATTTATGACAGAATTCAACACAAGAATATGATAGTTATCCTCAAGTCAGCTATTTATAAATTTAGAAATCTTAGAAGTTAAGCTTCACAGAAATCTGTGCAAAGATAAGAAGTAAGGGGAGGTGTCCTAAATAGTCTAATAGCAGCATAACAAAGAAGTAATGAAGACCCATAATGCCCATAGCTGATTCCAATATTTTTCTTCCTCTAATGTCTTGAGAGTGATGTGTGAAGGGATTTGCAGTAGACTGGGTCAGAACTGGGTGTTTTGTGGCAGAGGAATGAGGAAAAACTGAACAGAGTATGCAGCACAGACACTTTTATATCAAGACAGAGGTATAAATACAATTCCTTAGAAATAATGCAGTGTGGGAGGAGCAGCTGGGGAGAGTGTTGAGAAGAAGAGTGGGTGCTGGAAAGTCTGGTCTGGGCAGTGAGAGCAGGCACTGCTGGAATCCCACCTCTGTTGGATCTGTGCCTCAGGGCGTGCTGTGAGCTCTGGGAACTGGGAAATCCTTATTCCACCACTGCCCTGAGAGCACATCTCTCAGATGGGGGTTTGTCTCCATCACATCACTCTGAAAGACACAAAATCCGTGTTCTAGTTTAGGCTGTTCAATTTTCATCATATTCAAAAACTTTAAAGAGCATCTTGTGCAGCACAGGCTGAAGGAACTTTTCTGTTGGCTGGAGATCGTCTGGTTCATAGACTCTTGAAAGAGTGTGTTTGTAAATATTGAAAAATCAGTTCCCATACTAAACTGAGGAACAGAGTTGATCTTTAGGCTGTGAGCTATTACATTTCAGCCTTGAGGTAACTTATTTTTCATGCTGACTAAAGCTGACTGTATCTGTCTTTTCCTTCCCTAATGGTCCTTCTTAACTGACTCGCAGTCAAGGGTAGCGATCAAAAATTTTCTAAATATTAAAACCTTTTTTGCTGACAGCTTTTTTGTATTGCAACCCAGAGGATTTGTTCAAGCCATGTAGCTTTGGTGCCATTTGAATTAGCACTCAGGCTGCCACTGTGCTGACAGCAACTGAAACTTCATGCTCCAAAACACACGCTCAAGAAGTGTGTCTGCTCATCCTTAGCAGATGCCAGCTGCTTCCCTTCTTTGTCTGTTTTGGGGAAGATACTGGGCATGACGTGGGAGGTAAATATAATGAAATTATTTCTGTCCTGCCATTACTTGATAATTCAACAACTGTGTTTTTAAGCTCTGTCAGCTAATTAAGACACTTAAAAGAAAATTGTAACTAAGTACTGGTTCTATCAGGGAAAAATGAGTTTGCTAGAATAGAGTAGCTCCTAGCTTTTGAGAACTACAATGTTAAAATTTTAATTATTTCTTGAATTTTAATTTTTTTGTTCATAATAGAGAAATTTTGATTCCTGTTTGCTCTCAGATTTTACTTAATCTGTTAGATTTCACTGCTTGCATTTGCAGTTGCTTTTCCTGTATTTGAGGGCTAGGGGCTTATTTTTTACATTTGGTCATTAGATGTGTATTTAATAAAAATGACTCGAGTTACGAGAATTCTGAAAAGCAGAGTCTGGGATTGCTCTTATGTTGGCTTCTAATTTTTATGCAAATATTGCAGGTAGCTAGGAGCCTGTTATTTGTTATTCCACAGTTTCTCCTAGAAAAATAACACATATTTTGTTGGGTAGTGTTTGCAGGCAGTGTTTATTGTATGACTGCCTCCCAGGCTCCAAGGGAAGATGTATTTATGTTTTCTGTGAGCAGTAATGAAACTACAGCTGGCTGTGTATTATCTGCTGTACCTTTTCCATCCCTCTTCTGAGCATAGTCACTGAGACAAAATTTTAATTTTGAACTGTGTAGAAAGCTGATCCTTGCTGCTGCCTTCTGCCTACTGCAGCATATTTGACACGATGTATCTTGATGAGTTTAAACAGCAGTTCAAGTATCTCGAGTGCAAAAATGGGTGGAGAGAAGGATTAAAATATCCTAACCCTTCTCTTTTGTGCATCCCCTGAAGCAAAGTGCAAAGCTGCCCACTTTCTACTGCCAGCTCCAGCTTTATCCTCCATCTCTGAATTTCACTGCAGCCCCAGGGGAAGCTGCACCTCTGTGGCTCTCCCACAGCTGCTGGACTTTGATGAGGACATGCCTTCGCTCTTTCCACTGGCCTCCCTTGGCAACCAGCCCTTTGAAGATGACCTCTTGCTGTTTGCCTGTTGTCTCTCTTGTGTTGGATTATAGATGAGAGGTTGGCGTGAGGGGAAGGGGGATGGAATGGAGTGTTGTGCATTTTAAGCCTCATTTCTTTCTGCATTCTCACCTTTCTTTTTTCTTTTTTCTTTTTTTTTTTTCTTTCCTCTGTGGCTTTTACCTCTCTATATAGATAAAATGTTGTCATGCGTATGGAAAATAGTTTCTGGCAGAAATACAAAGTTCTTGCTTGTCATGTGTATGTAGGACAAAGGAAGTTTGATTAGTATTGTGGTAAGGACTTTGCGTTCTTCTGTAACAATCTACTCACGTTAGTTCCCTTCCCCCATCCCTCTTTTTAAGAACAATATTGTTCTTAGTTATAGTGCAGCCTTTCTCTGTGTGCATGTTCCCTGTTCCTCTTCCCTCCCTCTTGCCCCACTGAATGCTTCCTCTTGGAGACAGGACAATTATAATCACCTTGTTAATGAAGCCTGTGGTGTGAGATGGCAGGGGATGCACTAGAGCTCTGTGCCTGGGTCACATTTTGCATGGACACTGATTACTTCTGGAAATCCAGACAATGAGACTTTGCTAAATACTGACAATATCCTTCATGAGAGTCTCATAGGGACAGTAGCTGTAGGGTAAGAAATGTGGTACTTACAGGGGATTAAACAAAGCATAGGAATACACATCCAATTTTCACTACAGTGAAAGGTGAACAGGTGAGATTAATTAGGACAGGACATTGTAAGTAACAGTGTTTTTACACACTTTTACGAATACTACTATCTGCTTTTTCAAATTTTCTCACTGATGAAATTAATCTTCAAAATTATTAATTGAAAAATTAATAATCGAAATGTGGCAAGGAGAGCAGAATGGTAGTTGTCATTGATGTGGAATATTGATGAATAAAGGCAGGAGTAATATATGTTGGAGGGTATTTTACAGCAAACATGAAGAAAATAATGTGGATGTACCTGTGCATGCAACTGGAATGCCTCAGTGCAGCATTCCACCCAAAATTAGAAGAATAGGGTGTGGGGGGTACCTGTGATCTGCAGATATAATTAGTATATCCTTATACTGCTGTTTAATTGGATCTTCAGTTTCTAACCCAAATGATGCCACAGAAATAATTTGTGTTATTTTTAACTCCTCTTTCTCTCCTTCCCTACCCTTCTCTGTCCAGCAAAGTTCCCCACAAACCTGAATGCAAGCAAACCAGCTCTGCTTGTTAGTAGCTTATTGCAAAATACACAAAACAATATCTTCTCTTGTCAGAGGTCACCTCTTACTACATCAAGGACTGCCTGGAAAGCCAGGATCTAGACCAGTTCAGGTGTCAGAAAAATGAACTGTAGGGAGTTTGGACATCTCAAATCAGTGTGCTCATACAAAGAACAGTCACTGCTGGTCTGGAGTCTCACAGTACTGTGAAATATTGGGTCAGCATCAGATCTGTCAATCTGTTCAACTTCCTTGCTAAAATACAAGTGGCAGATGAATAGTTCTGAGACTTTTCAGAGCTGTGTGCTTTTGTAAAATGAAATACTACCTTCTCTGGTATGTGCACCTGTGCGTGTTGTCTTCTGATTCCCTCCTAAAAGTCTTGGAATTTTCATCCCAGCCAAATTTTCTAAGTGTGCATCTTGTGTGCTTTTGGCAAGGGAATGCAAAGGGAAATTTCTTTTAGGGTTCCTTACATGAACAGCTTCCGTCAGCTGGGTTTGGTAGTTTGTTTCTTTGGGGTTAAGTGTTTTGTTTGGTTTTGTTGTTGTTTGTTTGGGTTTTGTTGTTGTTGAACAATTGTATTCATTCTTTCTGGGCCTCAAACACTCCCTAAGGTTGAACAAATCCCATTATGTTGTACAGCCTTTGTCAGGGTGTCTTCATACTTCCTACTCCATTTTCTGCTAGAAAATTTAGTTGCAAAGTATTGATAACTCCATATCAGGCCTTTGACTTAAGCCAAGGAGATTATATGGCAGTGACCTAGTATTTTCAGTTATTGGTCCCTGCTTGAGTGCTATGGGACAAATGCAGTTTTTCATGAGATGTAAGATAATCCTGCTTTTCCCAGCCAGTTATGATTTTGTCTAAAATTTTGGTAATTAGTCTGTCTTGTTTGTTACAGAGCTACAAACTCTTTTGTTTTATCATGTAGCTGCTGGCCTTCTTCTGCTGAAAGTAATTTATGAAGGTATCATTTTATTCCAAGTTTCCTCTCTAGTTTCTCCCATGCTTAGTGACATTATGCCTTCACCTTTTGCCAGCATCTTTCCACCAATTTAAAGGAGTGTGGGGGGAAGCCACAATTGTAAATATGGCTTTGTTCTCCTTTGGTCTGTCAATACTGTGGTAGGAGAACTCAGTGTAATCAAAGCACTTAAATTTCTGAGAGAAGAACTCTTCCTTCCAATTGTCTACAGTATGTACATCTTTTCATGGGAGTTTTGCTTTTTGAGATGTTTTAAAGGAAGAATACACCAGTTTTCTGTTTGAATGGACCAGGAGCTTCCTTTGCAGTGTTTGGAATAATTAGTGTCCAGCTGCCTTGTTGCAATAGATGGCTCAGCTGCATGGCTTAGGCAGTACAATCCCTGCTTGTGCAGCAAATCTGGTGCAAATGTGCTGAGTTTAGGTTTGTAAACATGTGTTACTGTGCACATGCTGTGGGTATCTGTAGTGTCTCTGAGCTGGGACAGTCCTAAGCAGGAGGATGCCTGGGAATGTCTTTCAGGCAGTTCTCCTCATCTCCTGAGGGATTTGAAGCTGGACCGTGGCACAGGTGAATTGAGTTTGCTGATGAACTAGATCAGTGCTAAGATCTGGTTCCCTAGTTAACAAAACCTCCTTTGGCTGCTCTTCAAAACTTACTGCTCCTTTTCAGAGGATCTGGTGGACTTTGTGTAGCACTGGCCAGTCTGCATTGTAGAATTTGCCTGGCCTCTCCTGCATGGTGGATGTGTTCAACCGAGTATCTCTGGTTTTACATTCAATTACAGCATGGACTGGATTTCTCATCATCCCTTTTGGCATACTTCCTGGAGTAAGTGGACTGTGAGAGGATTTCAGGAATGCCTGATGCTCTTGCTGTAGAGAAAGTTGAGTGGAAGCCACTTGTGGGTTCAGTGCTGACCACTGGGTTGGACAGCATGGTCACAACTGATAGCCAAGAAAAGCGCCCTGCTGAAATGCTCAGGTCCTATCATGTTACATTTTGTGGCAGTTTGGTTTTTTGCAGGATGTACTTCTTTAAAACAGAAAAAAATATGCCTGAAAGGGAAAAGAAACCATATTCTAGAGGAGTTTTCTACTTGTGCTGGGGAATAAACATTCTTCTCTGCATGGCAAAGCTGCAGAGTGATGAGGAAATGCTTCTGGCTTTCACCTTTTCCAAAAAGGCTGCTGTGTTCCAGCTGCAGCCAGCATAAAAACCCTCATGTTTTATCATGAGGCTGCAAAAACAATAGCAATGCCTGACTTTTCTTTAAAAAAAACCCTACTCTTTAGTTCTTAAAAAATTCCTCCCCCTATTTGTACAGTTTTGGATTGCTCATGTGTAATGGCACATTCTACTGAAGCCTTTTTCAAACAACATGACACAGTGGAGTTAAGGCCTGAGCCTTTTCTTTCTGCTGAAGACAGTAATGCTGGGTTGGAATATTGCAGTCAAGAGCCTTAAATCAGTTTTTGGTAACACCTTACTGTGCCAATACAGAAGAGTAAGTGGAGATAGCTTTCCCAGAGCTGCCTTCTTGGATTTTGCAGATGAGTGTGGCATTCTTTGCCTGGCATCAGGCAAAGATCTCCATCACCTGTGAAAAATAATAGAGCTTGATGTTGCAATTACAGCAGCCAGCTCTAATTAGACATCTGGAAGCATCCTCTGATTCCTTGGACACCTTATGCCAGGTTTGCATGGATGATTCCTAACTTGATCCTCCTTACAGCTGTTGGTTGCTTGCTTTGTTACTGCTTTGTGCCAGCCCCATTCAATAGCAGGCATTTATTGTTTGCAGTTCTTCTTGCTGTTAATATACTAGTTAGTCTTGACATTTCTTGCCAGTTTGAGTTCCTAATGGTTTTCTAATTCTCTGCATCTCCAAGGAATATTTCTATGTTTGTGAGTGTGCCCCTTTTCCCCTGTCTCTATTTCATCCAACTTCTGGTGAGTCCAGCACCAAAACACTGGATTGTCTCTGAATCAGACACTCTGCAACCTCTAGTACTTTTTGGTGAATGAAGTTGTTATTTGTTTAAAATCTGTTTGGTGACTTACTGCATTATGAATAAAGCATGTCCACTCAGTCCACTTTTTGTGTTTAATTAGTCTGGTTTGACTGGGGAGATGCTTACTGCAGAGCTCCCAGCAGAGCTGTACTAATGGTTTTTCTGCTTCCTGTAAAAACATTGTTTGGTTGGCTTAATTTCACTTGAGCCTTGATACACTTCAGACTTTGGATCCTTCCTTTAGAAAAAGCTTTCCCTGGGAAGAGGGATTGGAAGGAGGAAACAAGAGCTAGAGCTTGGAAGCAGTGGCAGGACCAGGAGTGTCTGAAGTCTGATCTGAGTTATCAGGCTCTGCTTCCATACACCTGGGGTGAGCCAGGAAAGGAACTCTCTTCCTTTCAGTTACCAGAGGCTACACCTGGTTTAGGAGAAAGCTTTCCCTGATGATAGAGTTCCTCTTCAGGTTGACTCGTTTTTTATGTTTTCTTTTGAGCACTGCAAAACCTCATAAATTTTATTTCAAAAGCCTGTCTAGTGAAAGAATGTGAATTCATGTGGACACAGATGAATCCATGCCAAGTGCATTCCAGGTGGGAAAGCTATATGGGGTGTCTGTTGTTTCAGGCTGTACAGCAATAAAGAGTTCAAGTCTTCACAAAAAGACTGAATACTTCTGCTCCTTTTTAGAGGCTTGTGCACTGTAGTATTTTGAATTTGCTTTTTACTGTGACAGTTTGAAACTACTGATAATTTTCCTCCGCAAAGAAAATAATTAGTTTTATTGTTGCCATTGTAGATTGTCCATAATTTCTTTTGTTTAGTGTGTTTAAAGTAAAAGATGTCTGTGATGGAGAAACACCCTGGATCCTCCCTGGTCCTGATTAATATTTTCATTTAGCCTTACTTTAGTGTGTTCTGTGATTCAGTGATTAATTCACTTGTGTTGTGACAGGAAACCATGAGAACATGGCATACACTTGCACTGGACGAGTCCTGTCATAAGCACCATCAGCCCCAGTGAATGGTGTTTCATTCCATGTGGGCACCTAATCAGAAGTAACACCAGCGTTTCAGGCTTGAATTCTTAAATTCACATGCTACTGTTGCACTTTTAGTTGATATCTCTGGTTTGGAAAATTACAGTATATTTTATCTGTCATGATCTACAGAGATCACTACAATGTAAGCTTGTGGTATCCAAGCAGAATCTACCAACTACTTGTGGCTTAGAGTGGTGGAGTGCTTTTCTGGACACAAAGTTTTCTGTCATTGAAGCCCATGTCTTATTGGCCTTGGTGCTGATTCTGGTTTTTTTTCTTTGTCTTTAATACATGTTTGTAAAAGGAAGAGAAGAAGCTCTTTCAGGTTTATATTGATTTCCAGGGACATAACTACAGAGTGTGCTTGGTGAGTCTGATCCAGAGGGTCATTCACACTTGGAAGCTGGTACAGAATAACAGTATTCCAGAGGAAAGTGGCAGTGGAAAGAATTTTCTGTTCTTTTGGCCTTCTACCTTCTTTAGTCCTTTTTCTGTGGACTAAAGTGGGTAGAGCTGTTATTTATTCTGTGGTTGGGGAAAAAAGGACCAAAGCTTTTCTATACACAAGACTGTGTGTAGAAAGATCCTGGGTTGTTCATACAGCATTTTGTAATACTATAATGCCTTATCCTGGCAGACATAAAAAAAGGGCAAAAGGGTGAAAGTTCTCTTTTAATCATCAGGACTTTTTAGGTGATAGAGTTACAGAGCAAAGTATTCTTCATCTCTTGGTTTAATGTTTGTCTGCCCTGTAACACTAACCCACATAAAATTGCTGCAGCTCGTTATAAAGTTATTTTAGACCCTCAGCAATGTATACAGATTTTGTAACCTTGGATAAAAGCACCTGAGTCGTGGTTTCAGTTTTACCCTTTCTGGCATGTGCAAAGTGCCCCAGCATATTTCAAGGATTTTGAACTAGAAACTTCTTAGATATGGATTATGGTTTCAAAGCTCAATTGATACACCCTATGTCAAGGGAATTACATCAAGGAAATGGTTCTCTGTTTCTTTAGATGCTTAATATTGATTAAAGCTTTGTGTTTGCTTAAAGGATCCCATGGACTCTTTGTGGGGTTGATTATGTTGGTATATCTGCCCTGGCAGTTGAGGAGAGAGCACTCTGCCTGACTCCATCCTCTGTTTTTGTGTCTGTGCTGAAGAGTTTATCCATCAGATGCTGAGTTTATGGAGTGGTTCATCTTCCAGTGATAGTACTTCCCCCAAGCTTTTAGCACTAAGTTAAATTGCTCATCCAGGTGAGGTGGTAGTCACAGCTCAGCAGTGTGTGATAGTAACTCATTTAGAGGGAAAAAAAAAAGGAGAAAGGCTAAATTAAGAGCCTGCCTAGTACAGTGTGGCCTGTTTTGTGTGTTTTTTTTTTTCCCTTGGAATGGATTGGTAATGAATCTTGAAAAATAACAAGTGGTAGGAAAATCCCTGTATTGTGTCAGTTCACTGTCATGTTTCCCATATTTTACAGTAATCACCCAAGTTATTCAGAAAGTTAGGGCCCCACAAGATAATATAAATAGCACTCCATGTATTGTATCACTTGCAAAATGGAAGTCAGGGTACAAGACATGGGAGAAAAGGAGAAAAGGACAAAACGACAAGCTGGTGATGCAGAAGTGATGGTAGGATTAGGGGCCATTACATGGTGCTGCTTTGCATGGATTAGTGAGGGGTATATATATGTAAATTATTGAGCAGTATAATCTGCTACCAGAAAGCAGAGTTGTCATAGTGCTGGTATCAGTTTGTGGTTTTCTTCAGCTAGTTTGATAAAGTTGAGATTTAAGGAAAGACACTAAACTGGATGAAGTAGGGACTTTTTTTTTCAAAGACCTCTGAATGTTAAAGCCTGGGAAACAGGCAAGGGTGTGAGAAAAATCCAAGGAAAAAGAGAGCAAGGAGAAGACAGTATACAGTATAAGAAGTGAGATAAATGACACTCTAGTTTATACACAAAGACATTATCCTAAGGAAGGACAGCAAATTTGGAAAAGACAAACGATGTGTAAGAAGCTCCTTGCCATAATAAAATTAGAGTAGCTACTGTAATTAGAGTAATTACACCAAGTGTTGGAAGAAGGAGGAACAGATTAAATATCTGAAATTAAAACAAAGACATATTGTTGCTTAGAGTAAGAAATACAAATGTCTGAAAGGAGACTGAAGTTTCTCACTTCATGATAGCCCTACCCCCCACATCTTTTGGGTTCAGAAAACAATAGAGAATGCTTCACAATGGTTAGGAAGTTTCTTGTATCTTACTTTGGCCTACATGACAGGCTTGTTTGAAAGGATGGCAGCCTGTTAGTACTGTGCAATTATTTAAAAAAGAAGGTGATAATGGTTCTGAAACATGGGGTCTGGATCTTAATGATGTGTAAAGCTTTTATAAGGGACTCTGCCAAACAGTATTATTTCTGTCGTTTTGCAAGGAAGGGTGGTTTGCAATACCAAGGAGGGCTTTGTAGTTAAGAATTTTATACCCGAGCAAAGGACTTAAAATCACATTTAATTGTTAGCCTTAAATGATTTTTTATAAGCAAGATGACAGCTTACATAAAATTGCAAAGATTTTGTACTCATGGCATGCTTCAGAAATGTACTGAATTTTTCATATATGCAGTCTTACATTTCAGTTATTCTGGTGTATGTTAACTTAAAACAAATATACTTTAATCTATTATTTATCATTTTATTTATTTATATGTCTGTATGGTTTTGAATTCTAATGATTGGCTGAAAGTTTCTTTTTGATTCTGTTTCAGATGCATCCACTTGGACTGTGTAATAGCAATGATGAGGAAGACCTCTATGAATATGGCTGGGTAGGAGTGGTGAAATTGGAACAGCCAGAGTTGGAGCCTAAGCCATGCCTCACTGTCTTAGGAAAGGTAAGGGGATAGCTTGGGACTGCATGTAAATGTTTCTTGGAAGGATTAGTCCCTTTCTGAGAAAAGTCAGCAAGCAATAAACCCAGGGAAAGTTCCTCTTACTCCACAAAATACTCCTGTTTTGCCTATTTTCACTCGCGGTACCTCAGGGAAAGATGCTGTCCTAACTCAGTTGATAGAGGTGGTGATGGGGAGCTGAGCATTCCCTTTTTGACCTCTGTAGGAACCTAAGAAAGATGAAAGCAAAAATGGCCTTTTAGCAGGAGCAGTATTGGAGTAGAAAGGGTGAACTGCAGCTGTGATTCTTACTTGGTCAAAGCAAGCGAAATGAAAGCATCTTCCTAGTTTTCCTTAGGCACAATTTTCTGAGAATACATACATTAATTTCCTCTTTTTGGGGAAAGAGAAGCTTTCCAACCTCGAAAGATTTATTCACTTTAATCTCAGGATAGATACCTCTAACAGCAAGCAAATCTTATTGTACTGGTCAAAAAAAATTACAAATGTTTATAATCCTTGAATTTTGCCATGGAATGGGGCCACTGGAATCTTAAGTGCAAAACTTTTCTCTTTGTTTTATGGGGTAAAGTCACTAATATGCCATTACTGCTCCTAGATATGTTAAAAAAGAAAGCAGAAAGGTGACCTTCTTTTGTTCACGCCTTAGAATTTTTGAGTATTGAAGTTATTATATGTTGGCGTTTGAAGTCTAGAGGGTTTGAGAGTGTGTGAAAGAGCATAGGCCACAAGTTCTACCAGTAACTGAGTAGCTGAAAACTTCTGCAAAGCAGGGATTCATCCTAAAATCCAGCTGCCTAAATTTGGTAGGATTGTGTTGGTGACTTCAGGTTAGCAGTGGATCAAGCGGAAAATAAAATAGCGGGTTGAAATTTTTTTACATAAAACTTGGCTCTGTAAATTTATAAACAAAACTTCTAAAAACTTCACCTTTCCAAGGAAATGGGAAGCCATCTGCTTGTCTAAAAGTTGCTGCAGGTTTAACTTGTGGTGCGTGGTGAAAAACATCTCTTTAAGAAGTGGCTTCCCTTTCTATTGAATTTCAGCATAATACAGCTTTTTTTTTTTTTTTTCCTAACTTAGAAACTGTTTTTGTTTCACAGAAATTCTAGGTGTTGCTTCTTTGTTCTTAGAAAGATAAAATCTGAGGATGAGGTCTTGTAAGGATGGGAATTAGAGAAGATTCAGTCCTGAAAGATGCATACTCATCCATAAGCAAACTCCAGGAGTAAGTTTGATCTTGAGGCAAGCCATTTCAGGAAGGAGTCTGGTCAGTGCCATCTGTCAGGCTCTTGAAAATTATGTATGAAATAGATGTGCAAAATGGATAAAGATTGAGGCATAGGCACCCTGCACAAAAAAGCCAGTTCAAATTCTATACCTGGCCCACTGCTGCGTTCCCAAATCCCACCATGTTCTCTGTACTCCCCATGTCCCCAAAGCCAAACCCATCTCCAGAGTAAGTTCAGCTCAGTATTTGCTGATGTTAGCTTGGCCTGCTGAGCAGCAGACTCTGACTTTGCTTCAGGAGCTCTGTAGCATCTGCCTTGATGCATAATGATGGTGATGTGACATAAAGTGTGTCCAGAGAATTAGGGCATAGAGTTCCAAATGTAGTTTATATGTAGCAATTTCAACAGGTGAAAAAAGTCTGCCGTAGGTTCTGGTCAATACTGCACTGCATTTCATTGTTCTGGATTTTCTCTACTTGTTCTTCTCTTCCTGAAATATTTCTTCCCTATTTCATGCTCTCTGCTATAGTTCCTCCTCTCCTTCTGCTCAGTTCTCACTCTGCTCAAGCTATGTCCTGATTTAGAAGGACTTCTCAGAATTCTTGGAATATTGTTGAGTGCAGGTAGCAGCAGGAGCATCAGCCCTGAGCTTCTTTCAGGTCTGTCAGTTCAGTCAGCCTGGTTATCTTAGCAGAGAGAGTAAGTTGTGCTGTGATTGTCTGGGTCTCTGAAAAGTTCAGTTTCCATGCAGTTTGGTACAGAAATTGCTATGTGAGCATTCAGTGTGGCCAGTAAACTATTTTGCCTGGGTAAATATCAAACCTGCTGCATGTGTGTATGTGTCTTCTTCTGGTTATTTTTAGGATTTGGCAGCTGAGTTAAAAGAAGATGTGAAAGGGAAAGGAATGGGAGAGGAAAGGAAAGGAGGGTGGGAGAGGAGGAAAAATAGAAGGAAAAGGAAAAAGAAAAGGAAGGGAGTAGGAGAAGGAAAAGAAAGGAAAGTGGGGGAGGGAAAGGAATTGGAATTTTTTCCACATAGAAAAGGAGGAAGAAATCAAGGAGTGCAAACCTACAGTTTGTTCCTCATTAGGTTTGATTTAACTTGCCCCCAAGGTGGACCATCACAGGGGTGACATTGTTGAAAGTTTGGAATATGGTGAAGCAGAATGTAGACTAGTTAAAAGCTGTGGAGGTAAATTGCATGACACATTAATCTGGTAAAAAGTTTTGTATGGCTTTATTCTTATTGTTGGTTTTGATTTTCAAGGTCTTTTTTGATTTAGGGGTGGTGTTTTTGTTTGGTTTTTTTTAAAGTAAAACTTTGGCCTGTGTCTTTAGAAGTTCTAGTTCATCCACAGGTAGCTACACAGAATTTATTGTGTCCATTTTCGTATCGATTTTGTAATTTTCATATTGATTTGTAATTTGTATTGATTTTATAATCGCTCATCCTTCTTAGTCATTGCTTGTCCTTCTTTATATGATGTAATGGAAATGAAAGTGTTTAAAAACATGTCTCTGCTGTTAAGAGTGCCCGTGGAAACTGGGCCTTGGTTGAGGCAAGGAGTGTGTGTGGCAGCTGTGTTTTACCATTACCTTTGATCACAGTGCAGCCCTGTTTGAGGCCGTGCTGCATGCAGGCAAAGCAAAGGCCTGGGTTTTACTGATCTTATGAGCTCCTGAATAGGCCTAGAAGGGGAATGACAGAGGAAGAAGAAAGCTTTTGGAAATGAAAAGGAAACCCCGTGAACCCGAGCAGCATTATTGGCTGGATTTGCCTACCAGGGAGCCGCTCAGTTTCTGCCAGGCTAATTTTGCTTCAGCTTCTCTCCCCCACACCCCCAACCCCACCTCCCCCTCTCTCCTTCTTTCAGACTTTTTTTGTTTTTGAGGCAGGGCTGTAGTAACTTGGTTCTCAGGCTGGGAACCCACTGAGCTGTTGCCATGGTCACTGGGAAGCTCTTCGTGCCATGTGCTTCAAAGGGAACCTTTCCCCTCCTGGAATTCCTGCCTTCCCTCTGCACACAGCACAATGAGGCTCCTTCACTGCTCCAGCAGTGGCTCTGTGCTGGAGGAAGGGAGAAGCAGGGTTGCCTGCAATACTGATTGCCTGCCTGCATCCTGGCAGGGCTGGGGAGTGGAACTGGGTGTTCTTTAGGGTCCCTTCCAGCCCAGACCGCTCTGGGATTCTGTGATCCACTAGACCTGCACGTGTCCTGTACTCTCCAATATGCAGACCCCTGTTCTTCCCCCACCCCAGTAATTTCCAAAGCAAATTACATCTGTCAAAACTCTGAAATACAATTCAGCAATACCATTGTTTTTTTATTTCAGTACAGGATAGTGAGAAAATGCTGAAGATTTGTTTAAAAAAGTAGCACTTGTTCCCTTTCTGCAGGATTGAAAGTCCACAAGAAAGGATTTCTTTCTTCTTTCTCTTCCAGGGACTGCTCTTCTTCTGTATTAATAGGATATATGTATTTGAGGATGTGCATCTGAGTGTAACCTAACAAAGACAGGATGTCCCTGCTACTACAGCTTCCTGTTTTGTTCAGATGAAAGAAATCTGTAATATGAGGAAATTCCTTGCAGTGCTTCCAAAACCCATTCACTTCTTTTCTAAGAGCTTATTTACAGAAATTTATCCAAGTACTAGCTAGAAGAATCTCTTGCTTTACCATGTCATCATTATTATTATACTAGTTAGGCTGGGGCAAAAATCATCCTAACTTGAAAAATGCACTTAACAGTTGAACTGTGATTCCTAACCTTTTGTCTAACAATTTAGTTTAAAAATTCTTGTAAGGTAATCAAATGAGAATTTATGGGTCTATGCTGGTAGTTTAGTTCCTGAATAAAGAGGGGTCTGTTCTAAGACTTGAGAAACAAGAAGGCCTGTGAGAAGTCCAGTTTAATCTTTTTCTTTCAGAGTTACTAAAACTAATAAAAAAAAGCAAATTAAACAAAAGCACCTTACACCTTTATATTAATAGCCTAAATTAAGCAATCAGTTATATGTTCAAATTGGTTGCTGACAGCATAAGTATAATTTTTGTTTCTTTATAGCATTAATAGTTTTATATAGTTTGGATAATTTCCTGTAGAAATGGATTCAGTTCAGTTGTAGAAATGCATATTGAATTTAGGCAAACACTCTTCCATGCTAAACTTGTTCAGAAATTAGGACTGAACTATGCCATAGATTAAGATCTAAAATTAATGAGAGACATGCCTAAAACCATTGGTCAGTGTTTCCAAAACTTTGCTTGTTCAGATACTTTCGACTGGTAGTGACAGCTGCAGTAAGGCACCCTGTGCTGAGTCCTGTGCTGCTTGCAGTAGGAAATATTGTCACTTCAGGAAAACTTCTATCCTTTGAAGTAGTTGACATCCTTTTTATGGTATTTATTCCACAATTTGGAGGTCTTTTCTACCTTCTGTTTGTTAGCCTGTGTTTCTTCTTTGCAAACAGCATCCAAAAAGCATTTGTAGTTCGTTTTGAGGCAGTAGTCTCAAAAATGAGTGGCAAAATTTAATCCATATGGATGAAAATAATAGTATGAGGGATTTTTAAGCTGGTTGGTTTGTTTGTTTCACCTGAAGGTTCGTGCTGACAGTGTAGAGTCCAGTGGAGGTAGGAACAAGTAAGAGGAGGTAGGGTCTGCTATTTGTGATGGCAGTGTGGGCATAAATGGATGTCAGACTACAGACTGAGAAAGGTTTTTTGGCAGTATAAACTCAGTATTGGTTGTTTTGAACTCCCAGGCATTCTGTGCTAAGAAGGAAGTTGTTATGAAGTGGAAGAAAGCTCTTTGAATGAGACTAGACTCCTTTGGCTGTGCACCAGCTGTCAGATCTATATTGCAATGTCAACCATGCCAGAGCCCTGATCAAAATAAAAACTGTTGTTTTTATCAACCCCATTGTTCTGTACTGAAAAATGAATATAAGTTTTAATGGGGAAAAATAGCATCCTGGCTAGTGTTAAGGATTCAGACTTTCTGAATCAGTCATGTTCTTTAAGAGCCTTCAATAACTTTGCATCAATTTTTTTTATTTCCAAGGTTTGTTGTCTTAGCACTACCTAAAATTAGTGAAAAAACATTGTATATATAATTGTAACAATATAATATGTATAATTGTAATCCCTGTCATGTTTGTGTTTGTCTTTTACTGTGTTTGTTCTAAAGAATATATCGAGGAAGAGAAAATTATAATTTTCTCAAAGCACCAAAGAACATGAGTATTGTAATATGATTGTTTCTTGTTATTCCCCACTTCAGCATAATTTATAATGTCCAAGACACCTGAAATGTTTGCATCCATTTTAAACAACATCTTTTTAAATGATATCTTGAAGTGATACTGTTATCTGTGGAACTACTTTGGATGTAATTTATGTTTTGACATTAATTTTTTCTTACTTTATTGGTGCTAGCAGTGTGATTAGACCTCTGCACCATATAGACACAGTGATTTCTAGAGTTCCAACAAAACTCTAGCATAGATGAGATCAGAAGAAGGGATAATACATGTTTTTTTCCAGGAAGATGGCTTTTCTTAATGGCACACAGAAAAAGACAAGAAGAAGGAAAAAAAAAATCACATAGAACAAAATGCTTTTGCCAAAAGCTCAGTGCATTTCTGCTCCCATCTCCTTGCCTCTTCACCCCCCACAGACCATACTCCAGCAAGGCTGTTTTAACAGATGAAGAAGGGGATTTGAATGGGAAAGAAAAAAGGAAGAAAGGCTGCAACCTAAGAGTGTTAGAACATGTGGCCACTGCATGAAACAGCAGTGCAACATCATTGTAACTGAGTTGAGTTTGTAAGTTCCTTTCTCGTGTATTCCCTCCTTACATCCTCTCATTCCATCTCTGCTTTCCACTCTACTTTCTGCAGTCCCTTTGAGGAGAGAAGGGAGAGGTTGAGCCCAGGAAAGAGAACTGACAAGCAAGCCAGTTGAAATGCGGGGAGAGGAAAGGTTTGTGTATGGATTGTGTGGTGAAAGATGCAGAAGGAAAGAAAAGAACTGGCTCGAAGCCAAAGAGGAGAGAGCTCAAAGGAAGGGCCAAACAAGGGCTGAATCAGGTTATGCAGTTCAGAAGAAGTGGCTCTGTCAGGTTTTCATTCATGGCTAGTGCTGAGCTCTTTCCATTGGTAACTAGTGCCAGCAATCTGCTACTGTATTATTTTTCTAACTTTCTTTCCATGTTGCCTGCACAGTTAGGAAAAGCATCAGCTATTCATGAACAAAGCCCTCTCTCGTGTTTCTCCCTCTGGGCACTCCTTAGATTTGCCATTGTTGGATTGATTACTTTAAATAAAAGTCCACTTTTAGAGTTGAGTCCTTAGCAGTCCCCAGCACCATCTTCACTCCTTTCTAACCAACTATGGAACACAGCTGCTTCTGCCTTAAGCTAAAGAAGCAGCTGTTGTTGCACTACATGTGTTACTGGAGTTCAGCTCAGTCAGATCTCGCAGTGAAACTAATGGAAGTCAAGGGCTGAGTAAAGACTAGGGAAGAATTATTTAAGGCATGCTGCACTTACAAATAATAATAATATGTAAATGCTTCATGTCTCTTGACTTTTTGGACCCTCATTATTCTATGTGCCTTGTAAGCTTTTCAAACATTGAGAGTTGTTTTGTTTTACATGCAGAATCTACCTATTTCTCTAACAGGAGAAATGCATAGTGGCAGGAGTTTGAAACAGAAAAATGAGCGAGCAAGTAAGTGCTGCTGTGTTGGAGTATAGAAATGAGCACAAAAGAAGCCTGGCAAGCAGAATCAGATAAATGGACCAGAAAGGGAAGAAAATAAGGAGCAGATATGGAGGCAGGGACTGGAATTATTTAGGACTTCACAGATGAGTGACATGCCTAATTTTGGTGCAGTAGGAGACAGAAGGCTTTGAAAGAAATTGGAGAACTTCGGAATGTAACCAGAGCTGCATCAGAGGGACTCCAATATTCAGAATAAAAATTGGGCAGATACAATCGACAGTGGTAAAAAGCTGGATCCTGAGAAATTGCAGACATAAAGTGGGAATGTTTTGCAATGATATTTTCACAAGACTGAAAGGAAGGAAAGAGAAAAAAAATTACACAAATTGTGCTTCGTATCCTACTGCTTTGAGATAATTTGCCAGAACATGTTTTTCTGCTCCACACATTTTATCTTTTTGATGACCAGGTGATATCTAGAGGTGCGGTTTTGGATAACATGATGATTTAACATTTGTACTGAGTTCAAGGAAATGACTCCAAATGAAACAAGTGATCATACTGTGAACTCAAAATGAGTAGGAAGTGCTTTTTAGTCAGTGTAGGGAGTACTGACTGAGCTACTTAAAATTCTAGCAGGTTAGTTTTTGAACATTGAAGTTGGACATATTTGTGACATGAATTAGGTTATACAGATTAATTATACATTATTGGTATTTGCATTGCTGTGGCCTTAGAACTGTTCAGTAGGCATATGAAGCTCTCACAGAGACCATTAAAAATATCACAAGAATGTATGTATTCTAGTGCATTAATGTCTCAGTTCTTGGCCCATTGGTGGTTTGTTCAATTGGTAAGCCAAGAGAACACATCACAGACATGTATTTTTTCAAAATGCTCAAATAACTTGGTCCCTTTGAGATAGGAAGAAAGATGGACCTTAGCCCTGAGGATCCAAATAGGGAGCTTTTAAATGGGTGAGGGGGGGGAGAGGCATTTGCAAACAGATCAGAATCCATAGACTTGAGGTCCATGGATGGTGTTGAAACTCCCAGAGGGTCGCTTCAGCTGAGTGTAAGGGTCTAATGAGCCAGTCTGACTGTTTATGGGCTGTGGTTAACCTCTTGCAAGTTAGGATTTCCTGTCGCCAGCAATGAGCTGTGACCGCCAGCACCACAGTGTTAATGATGAGGTAGGGGCTGATGAATGGCTGGACTCCAGACAGCAGCCTTCACTGGCAAAGAATCAAGTGGCTAGAGGGAGAAAAACATTGAAGTCTACAAGGGAAATAATGCAATCTCCAGAACCTATAATTCCCATGTTTAAAAAAAGAAAGGGATAAAGAAACTGGCGACAAATTCAAAACAAGTGAAGCTTTTATCTCTGCATTCTGAATAGAAGATTGTTCTTCAGCAAAACTGGCTGTAAAAGCCAGGCCAGTTAAAACAATATGCAGGCTGCTTGCCTCCAAGTAACCAGAAATTGTTGGCTCGGAGTAGCCTGTTCTGAGGAGCCAACCTGCTGGGAGACGTTATCCAAGCAACGGCTTGAATGTAATTCCTCCCGCTGTGGAATGGCTCTTTGGCAAATGAAGACCCTAATTAGAGATGGAAGGGTTTCTATTTTGTTTTTCTTTAATCCTTGCCCCGAGGCCTCTGCAATACAGCCATGTCTCTGCTTGCGTGGAGAGAAGTTTCCAGTTTCCCTTTGTAACAAAAATCCTCCACCTTTTTCATTTTTGTTTTCCCCTTCTTTTCATCTTTTTTTTTCATTTTTTAAATTTTTTTTTTTGTTTTTACAGAGTCAACAAACTAACAACAAGGGCCCACCACAGTCTGGGACCTTGAAGCTAAACTAATCCAAAACCAAGGATAACTGTTTGGAAGAAGGGCCATATCATCCTATATTAGCCAGTCATGAACATGGAAAGTTGCTACCTAAACTGGAATACTGGCCCACCATGCAGATTTTTACTATTCAACTTATTACCCAAGCTGATTTTAGTTGTAGAGAGGGAGGATCTCACAGAATCAGCAGTATCCTACTGAAGCCTACATGATTTTTTGTTCATTCAGAAAGACTGAAGTCCCTTACTAGGGTTTACGTGCCTTTCTGTAGTCTTGGATGCAGATGCTCATCCCTGCCAAAGAGGACAGAACCTCCAGGGCATTGGACTGCAGCACTTTGATATGTGTGGAAGTGAAAATACCTTTGCTTCTTCTCAACTCACCTTGGTATATATCGTGTCTATCTGAACATACTGTTAGGGATTGCATGCAGGCACTTAATAACCCTGCAAAGAGCACTGCATTTGCTGTCGCTATTGAGATATGGATTTACTGTTTCATCATCTCAGATTATTGTGTTATCTCTAAAATGTCCTTGTTCACAGTAGATACCAACCTGTTGATGAAGGTCAGCTTCCTGAGGGTGAGGCTAAGCAAGACAGATGATAGTAAGCATTCCCCATTAAACTGACTGAGGTTAGGTGGAATTCTTATTAACAAGTTTTCAAAGTTTTGCCACTTCTTATTCTAAATACAAGACAATTCTTATAATTTGTTTTCCCTTTTAATGTACATAAATACCAGTTTATAATTCTGAAGTCAGAGCACAAGGCTATAGGAGGAGCTTCAGTACATTCTTTGTAAACAGCTTGGGTACTGTAGGGATGTCTTTTTGTAGTGGTCTGCATTAATAGTTTCTTTAATTTACAACTCCTCCAATGCTTTCTTATATCTCTGTTTTTTATTTTCTCAGCACCACAACATGCTTGCATGTATGTTTACACAATTATCTTAGGTCTAGTTTGTTGTTTCTATCCATCTACTGTCAGTACACCCTCTCTGAAAAGGTTAAGAATTATCTGGATTGGCTGTAGTGGTGTTTTACAGCATATGATAGTACATGCTTAGTACATAATTCCTAAATAATCCTCAGCCTGTGACCATTATATTTCAAAGGTAACTGTATACAGAAGTTCTGGGAAAAGCTTGAAGGGTTAACCATCAGTTGTGAATGCAGCCACCCAGTTCTTGCTGAGTGTGCTAGGTTCTCTGTGAATATGTAATCTAGTTCAAGACCCCAGTCCCCTCCTTTGATCTCTTCCAGTGCTCACCCTTCTCTCTGTGACTGTGCCTTGTCATAGCAACAAGGCTGCTGGCCTGCAGAATGGTGATAGCAGAGGTCAGCCTTTGGGACTGCAGTCCCATGACTCTGAAATGGATCTTAAAGAGATGTGCAGCCAGCAGGCTTTGCTGTGTTCAGGATTAAAGAAATGTCCTTTTCTTGCTGTTTTTACTCAGTCTAGACTCAGAACTGGTAACAGTGTTTTTAACCCCAGAAAAGAGAGACACTTTAGTTTTCTTGTTCCCCATTTTAACCATCTGAGAGCCTCTCAGTGCTGAGTGGTATGAATCACACTGGTGTGTCTGTATATTGTTGATGTGATTATGTATGGCATGAGGTGATAGTTTATTTAAAACTGCAAGTGCATAGCTTTTTAAGGTTCATTTTTTTTTCTTCACCAAAATATACGTTGGTTTTAAGTTGTGATTATGCTTTTAAATTTTAAAATGCTGCTTCACACTTTCTATACTTCTTAATTGGTAAGCAACTGTTGTAATGCTGTGTAATATAGGGCATGTGTATAAAACATATCTCAAGGTGCCAGAGAATTTGAGTATGCCAGTCAGGAAGGGGTTTTATGCTGGTGTGATACATGGGGATTTGACTGTCTTGTTTTGATATTCTGCCTTTGTTTTCAGACAGAAATATTCAGACAGAAGAAAGTTCCTTTTTCATTATCTCAGAAAAGGTTTGAAATGGCATCCTGTTTATGCTTGGCTTAACTGAGTTTCTGGAATTACCAGGGAATTGTACATTAACAGGTCTGAAGCATCAGTTGGTTAATTTGTAACTTCTGCTGTTTGCAAAGTAGATGGCTGTCCTTTTCTCCTTCCTCCTCTGCCCTGCAGAATTGGCCTGTGGCCTGGCTTGCTAGCTGCAGTGTTGGTTCAAGGGACAAGGTATTTTTTTGTGATTGATTGAGCCTGATAGCAGTGTTGGGGGAGAAAAGAGAGAGGCCTGGATTGTTCAGATGTTGTTGTCCGTATTTTGTGTAGCTCTGAGAGAAACAGGTTTTTGCATTTTCACGGTTGCAAAGAAAAGGTGTATTTGCACAGTGCTGTGGGTTTTATGTAGGGTTCTTAATGATGAGCAGGTTTGGATGGTATTGCCAGGCTTCATGTGATGCCATTTCTGAAAATCTACTGCTGCCATGGATAGAATGGGGATGCAGTTCATACCCACTGCTTGTTTTAATAGGGTTGTTTAAGGTATTCCTCTCCCCTGAAGAAGTTTAGGGCTTTGAGAGCATCAGGGTCAGAATACCGTTCAGCTGACTAGAATGGCAAACTGGCAATGGCAACATCTCCTTGTCACAACCTGCAGATTCATCATGCATTTATGTAAGAACCAGTGGTCTCCTCATCATTAGGACTTCCTGGGTTTGTCCAGACTTAACTGAGGTTTTCTCAAAACTGCAGGAAGTTAAACCCTAATAAGGCAGGCTCCTAATGCTTGTTTCAGCACCAAAGTTGTCCTTTGCTAATATATTAAAAAAAAAAAATCAAATGAAGACAAGGCTGCAGAAGTGCCATAGTTTAACCACACATCTACAGCAAACCTCTGCTAGAAAAGCCAATATTCTAGAACCTGGTACAGCATATTCTGTATCATATCTCCATAATATTTAATTAAATAAATAAATAAATATTTAATAAAATTTAATTATTTAATAAAATAAATAAATATTTAATAAAAGTCTATATCTTTGTGGTCTCACTTGACCTTGATATGGAGGAAACAGGTGCAAATCAGTTGATATTGGAACAGACTTTGTTACTTTTGAGTCTGCTCAAGAGAAGACCAAGACCACTGAGTTGCTATATCCATAATTTATTTTGGTGAAATATTGCAGATGAAAACCTCATTCCTTCAGCTGTATACCCTAGCAGTCAAAATCGTCAAAATCCTTGACCTGCTTTTCCAGAGCAGTAAAACAAGACACTGCAGCTTTTCATTGAAAATCTTGTTTCTTGGAGTCACAGAGTTTGGAAGTTGCATGCCACTGAGTGTTGCTCGTGTGTTACCAGTACACTGCGTGAGAGGCTGACTTCTCTTATTTCAAAGCACCAGAAGACAGCTGATGATAGAATCAGCTATGAAAAACATTCCACTTAACACTGCTTGCATAATCCCACTCTTTTGCCAGATTAATGGCCACTGACTCCACCATGTAGAGAGATCTGACATAGACTCTTGGATCTGATGGGCTGGCAATATCCAGAAAATACGCCTCAAGTTCAATAATTATTAGTTCATAGAGAAACTGAGGGGGGAAAAGCCCTCAAAAACTGACAGAGAAAATTCAGGCTGGGTCAGTTGTCAGTTAAATAAGGACATACAAATCAATTTTATTGACTACTCTGTTCAACAGTCTCTGCACTGATTTAGAGTAGTACCATATTTTCTGCCCCAAAAACCAAGACATACTGAAAAAAGGAATGGCAGTAGGAAAAAGCCATTGGAGCTGTGCTGTTACCCCTACTTCTAGCAGCATTTTGCTTTTGGGATCCATAGGATTGTTCTGTGTGTACTGTGTCCTCATTTTGGAGGGCCAGCTAATAATGCTGACACCCAATGGAATACTTTGCTAAAAGGAGTTTACTGGCATTTGTACTGGTTATTCCTTAAACCATTGCCCAACCTCCTCTTCCCCAGCTGCATGAGTTTCTTAACCCAGGGAATAAACCAACCTGCTCATGTAGCACATACCATAATTATAATTAATGTTTGTTAACTAGAGTGTACTAAGTTCCAAGAAGATAATACTTACAGTTGGGTGAACAAATCCAGGAAGAGAGATTGGAAATTTTTAATGTAAAAATATCTGTGAGAACATAATTTTATATCACCAGAATACATTTATGGCTTATACATGCAGCCAGTACTTTTAAAGTATACTCTTCTCCCTTCAGTCCATCAGTATTATCCAGGATGCTAACTTTAAAAAGTTTATTTACAAGTAGTAATCTGGCTCTGCCAATAGCCATTTTCAACAAAAGGTACTCTCTTAATAGATGTGTAATGCATTACTATGTTGATGTAAATGGCAGAGCTTGCAGTGCTTAATGAACTTTGATCTCCCCACCTATGGTTTAAGCCTCGGTCTTCCTCTCATCTGTAATTTATTCACTCTCTGAAATCCATTAGATTAAAGTGTCATGTCCTCAGGTGCAAATACTACTGGATACTTTCAGGGAATTCTTCTGGCAAAGAACTAAATGTAATGAATAAAGGCTGATGTTGTTGGTATGATTTTTCTCTTAAAGGGGAACCTTGTTAAGCAGCTTTTCTTATGATGGTTTCTCCACTGTTGCATTCTAACTGAAACAATAATTGGACTGAAACCATACTAGAAAGCAGAGGGGAGAGGAGGCTTGCCATGTTCATATGTGCAAGCATGCAAAGTCCTTCAAGATGCCAGGAAGGAGCTGAACTTACTGTTTTGATTGTTGCTGTCCTACCTGGCTTGAATGAACAAGAGGAACAGTGCACCTGTTTAATAATTATTTGGTCCCTTGGGATGAAAGTTTGCCTCATCAAGGAAGTTGTTACTTCCTTATTGTATTTGCCTGGCCCACAGGGAGGTAGTGCAGAGCTCTTAAAATCTTTCTGGTGTTCTTTGAGGTAATAACTTAAAATTCCTCAGGCCTGGAGATGTGGAGAGGTATTTTTCTTGTGCTTCTGTCAGGTGCATTTCCTCTTATCCTACATAGATTACAAGGTCTAGTAAATTCTGCCAGATTTTAATCTGAGACAGTATTTAATGTGCATTTTATTGTAACGTCCATTGTTCTGTAGTAGCATAAACTCTAGATTCTGAACACAGAGATGGACTGGGAGGTTGTTGCCGCTATGAACAAAGTGATCACTTGAATTATGAGAAGTGCGATTACCTTTTTTTTGTTTTCTATTACTCTTTACAAAAGGAGAAGAATATTGATACGTAGTGATAGTCATTTGTTTTAAGCCACAGAAGACAATCACAGAAAGAAATAGGCCTGGCAAATGAATGGGAATTGAATTGTGGAAATGTCTGATTGTTTGCCACAAGTGTTATAAATGGGAAAGTATGAGCTTATTTTTCCCCCTCATCCAGCCTGTGTTTATTTTTGATGTAGGTTTGGTCACTTTGCTTAGAAAAATGATTTGAGGGAGTCTAAATGCTGGCTAGCCCAAAAAGAAAAAAATCACGTGCCTATTACAGACTGGCATTATTTTAAGTGGGACTTAACATTGCTGTGTTATTTTGAGCTGCCCTGATTACTGAGGAGTGGACAGGGTACTTTCAAAGACGTTTTGACCTATCCTGTGGCATTTTCGGGCATGCAGAAGCTCCGGCGGTGCCCGGCAGGTGTTTCAGGCTGCCCGGGAGCCCCGCTCACCGGTGCGCTCCGGCCGCCACCTGGGCCTGAGGGCGGGAGGGGAGCGCCCGGCGAGCAGAAGCGCTCCCCGCCGCTCGCCCTGCTCTCCCGCCCTCCGCACTGCCCGGTTTTACGGCCGAGCTGGAGGCGGGGCAGGCGAGGCAGCCGCGCTCTGATCTCCGGCCAGCGGAACCTGGCCCGTCGGGCGGCCCCCGAGCCGCGGGGCCGGAGCCCCGGGCCCGCCGGGGAGGGCAGCGCCCAGCTCCCGCCGCGGGCCGTGGCTGCCGGGCTCTGCCCTGCGCCGCTCGGGCCGGCGGGAGCGCCTCTGTAGCACCTTGTGCAGCAGTGGTCAGCGCCTCCAGCAGAGGAAGTTTGGCAGGAGCGAACTTCCAGGCAGGAGCGCCTTTCCCTGGGTATCAGGATTTAAACCCCACAAGGAATAACTCCCCGCGTTTCCCCGTTCTCTCCTCGCGGTCCCGGCCCCTTCCTCTCCCCTCCATGGCCGGGGACAGGCGGCGCTTCCGGCGCGGGGGCGCTGCGGCCGCAGGGGGGCGCTGTGCGCGGCCGCTGCTCCCTCAGGGCCGCGGGGGAAGGCGGCCGGAGCCTCGCGGGGCACGGTGGAACGAGCCTCGCTTGGCCCTGGTGAAACGAGCCTCGCTTGGCCCCGGTGAAACGATCCTGGCAGGGCACGGTGAAACGAGCCTCGCTTGGCCCCGGTGAAACGAGCCTGGCAGGGCACGGTGAAACGAGCCTCGCTTGGCCCCGGTGAAACGATCCTGGCAGGGCACGGTGAAACGAGCCCCGCATTTGGCAGGATGGTCACACGACTCACCCCCATTTGCCATGAACCTCCGCAGCGCGATGTTTTCTACTCGGTGCTTTTCCTCTCTTTAACACCTGTTGGTGAAAACTTGCTGCTCGTTCAGTGTATGCATCCAATTAAAGAGTTTTTATCAGCGCTGATCTGCAAAATCGCTTTAAAAATCTCTTCAGAGATCAAGGGGCCTTGCTTGTTGACTGATCATCCTGAAGAACCAATCTAAATAGCCTGAACAGTTCTATAAGCAGTGCGTGTCTGTGAGGGGAGCCTTCTAGGGAAAGCTAGATGAGCCCTCACCTCAGGGCTGCTGCAGAGGAGAATGGGTGGTAGATTCCTTTTAACTCTTCCTCCCCAACAGTTCTTAGTCATTAACCAGGTGTGCCGACTTCAAAGGGGATAAATACCTGGTGGGCTGAGAAAAAGCTCTAATTTGGGAGTTGGTTTCCCCCATGTGCTGTCTGATGGGCCTTTTCGATTTAAAATAAAATATGAGAATATAGCAAAGAAAGTGACCTTTCTGTATTCAAACTAAGTTCTCTGTATTGGCTGACATTTTTCCAGGAAACTGCTGAGTAATGTTTCGTAATTTATTGCTTTTATTGGTTTCTCTTATATCTCAGTGTAGGTTCTGGTAGTCTCTGTGGAGGGCCAGTGCCTTCTTGTTTTGTACTGTGGTGGTAATAGCTGTCATTGCTTGGAGAAGTAGTTTCTTATATTCTGTGTCCATAAAGGCAATAGGATTTTGAAAAGTTCCTGGGAGTGTCAGCTTTGTGGAGCCATTAAGCAACATTTGAACAGTACATACAGAGACACAGTGGCAAAAGCAGGATAAAACCCCTGTGTTAGCCTTGGTGGTTAAAATACTGTTTTCTCTATCCCAGAGGATTTTAATATCTTCTAATGCCTTCTCTGTGCAGTTGGTAACTCCAGGTTTGGACTGGGTTTGATGAAAAGCTGTACACTTAGGTAGCTCTGATCAGCTTAAAAAACATATGCAACAGTTCTGACCTCTGATGGTCAGAAAAAGCAGTATTCTCTGAGGCACATTTTGAGATTGGGATATCCTGGTTTGTGAGAATGATACTGAAAAAGTATAAAGAACCCTGTCCACCTTAATTTTTTACACTTGTGAACTTGTATCCACTCCAAGTCATAGGGAAGATGGTTTTTAATAGCACTTCCGGATAAAATGGAGGGAAAATAATATAATTTTTAAAAAATCTTCTACTTAAAGTCTTTAGAGGGTTTAAATCTCATTTGAATTCCTTTAAAAGGTTGTTGAAAGAGGAGTTTGAGAAGGAAGGAACAGAGACACTGTAGAAGCTCTAGCGAAGTTTAACTACATTCCATGCTGGTTCAGGAACTCCTGTTTGTAATTGTCCTGTTATTTGTTTCAACTATGCAGAAACACAAAATGTTAAGTTTTCCATCTGGAGGTGAGGAGAGGGAGTAATTTTTGAGTTAAGAAGTTATCTTTTGGGGTGGGACTGAGGATGCTGTCTTTCTTATTGCAGGCAAAACGAGCAGTACAGCGAGGAGCCACAGCGGTCATCTTTGATGTTTCTGAAAACCCAGATGCCATTGATCAGGTATGCAGCAATGCCAGGCAGGAAGCAATGCAGGTGTTGGGAACCTGGTAGAAAGGGAAAACTTTGGGGAGTTAGATTTTCCTTCTAGCTTTTGCTAGAATCAGATCTGGGATTACGGTTTTGAAAGAGGATGGAGGTAAATTTTTTTGTGGCCCATTATCTAATCAAGGAGGTTTTCTTTGCCCAGCTCTGTGTACAAAACACAGGATGTTTGGCCTGTCCAGCCTGTGATCAATAGTGTTGTTGAACAGCTGCTATTTTTGAGATTGTGAAACAACTTACAAACCTGATTCTAAACAAGTTTCTTTTTAAAGCTTATAACCATTTCTTTCTCATTTACAGCTGATGATTTCTGCCTATGTATTTTGTGGACAAGCAGGGTTTTTCTTCTTTTTCCAAGTCTTGTTATAACTTTCGTCTTTTTATTTGAAGTGGGTGAGGTAATAGCCCTATGAAAGGCTTTAGCATGCTTCAGCCAATTTTGGGTTATTTCAGTGAAGAGACATAAGCACAAAAATAGTCTGCATTTGGTTTAGTTCTGTTTTGTCTTGAAACAAAACTGCCGTTTCTGTTACAGCAGAAAAAAGTGGAGCTGAAGGTTTTTAAGTGCAGCCTGTATTTCTTGGGGGAAACGAGAGATCATCAATGTTTACATTAAAGAAGCTGGCTCTAATTCTGAAATGAGCATCTGTTGAGCAAAGGAATGCAGAAGATCCTGTGCAGTGGATGCTTTGAGTACTGTGGTCTGCATGTGCATCGAAGTTACAGCCTTGATCTTGAAAATATTCACAGGGATATTTTTTCCCCTTTTCTACACAGGAAAAATCTCTTTACAAAGATGTCATCTGTCATTTTCTATTTTTTAACTCTGTGTTCCAGCTTCTGGTTACTTTCAGCCACCCTGCTCTGGACTTGGGAAGCTGAGTTGCTGTCTCTTGCTCTTTTCCCTCTAACAACAAAAGCTTTTCCTGCTTGATTATAAATAATAAACTGGGTGCATCTGTCCTCAAGAGCTGGGAAGCTAGTCTAGTGGATGTTTGAATATTTTGGGTGTACCAATAAAGTGGAGGAAGGTTAGTGGCTTAGAGCAGTAGCTGACACAGGAAGTAGGCTCTGTTAGATGAAAGAGCAGTAGCCTGTGGAAACACTGGCAAACAGGAGAGGAATGACTGGATGTAGCTTTCATACTCAAAAAGTTACAGTCACTGGGTTGGTCTGTTCTCATGCTGCTCTGGACGCCTGTTTTTAATGGGTTTTGATTCTCATTTAAAGTCTTCAGAACCTTTGACATTGGGGTGCTGAGTAATTTGTCTTTAAAATAAGTACCATTTTGGCACTCGTAATGGAATTGTGGAAAACAATGATCGATAACAGTGGAGGGAAAACTGACACGAGGTAATCTGGACTATCTTTGGCTCAAATGGAAATATCCTAAGACACTGAGGGGAGCTGTTTAGGAAGTTTTCTCTTGTAGGCTTGTTACCAAGCACTAGAACAAATAAGGGAGATTGCTTTGAAAAGGAGGAGTGGAGTATTATGAAAGGCAGTCCCTCCTGCCAGTCAATGAACAGAAATTGGAGGCAGGCCTGACCAGAAGAATTGTCCTCAGATAATTTGGTAGATGCCAAATAAAAGGAATTTGCCTAAGTGGGTTTTATTCCCCTTGATCTGGATATCTTCTGCTGTAAATTAAGAATGCAACTTCTATTTTTAGAAATGCTCTCTGAAGTCTGACTTGTTTCTTAGTTTTACTTTTGCATATTTGAAGAGGAGTAACAGCGCCCAGAGCATCATGGTTAGCAAGAGTCTGACAATGTGCAAAAATGACTGAGGAACTGGGAGAACTCTGTCTTGAGCAAGACATCATGAGAGAGTATGTGTCTGGGAATGGAAGGACAGTGATTGGATTTGGGCCTAGGCCAGCAAGGCTTGTAGACACATAGGATCCCTGGATACTGCAGCTAGTTTTGAGCTCATCACAAGACACCTGCCTTAAAAGTAATTTGATCAGTGTTGTCAGAGAATCCGCCAAATACTAGGAAGAATCACTTTTAAAAAGTCTCAATTAAATCTGTTCTCATCATCTGGTCAGTTTAAGCAGAGTCCTTTAATCAGGATGGTGGACCAGTCAACTGGTAATTTCTACATGGTTTAGCCAGAACTAACAGGTAGCTATCAACAGTGCAGATATGTTAATCTCAGATACTCTTGTTCTGTTTGCTCCCATTCCTGTCATCTCATTCCTTTCCCCTGTACCATTTCAATCTGCTTGCACTGCTTGTTTCCTATCAATCAGCCTCTGCACTCGTATTTTGCTCGTAAGTCAGAATAAGTTATATGAATTTATTGTGTTGGTGCTGGTTTTTAACAGAACAGTTCTCTTGTGTAGTTATTATTCTCTCTGGTATATAACTTAGCAGATTGTTGTTCTGCATTTGTTGGCCAGAGAAGTTGCACATTCTCCACACTTGAAGGTTTTCAACATCTGACTGGATAAAGCTGTGAGCAGCCTGATTTGATGTCATAGTCGACCCTGCCTTGACCATGAGGTTGGGCTCGTGACATGCCTTCCCACACATGTTATTTTCTGATTCTATCATTTGGCCTTTTTGACAAAACATAGCTGGACCTGGAAGGAAGTTTCAGGGTGAATTATGTGGTCTACTCAAATGCTTCAGTCTTTGAGGCCCTCCCATCCTGCAGTCAGTAGGTTTCATCGTTGCTAGAACTCAAGTAGTTTTGAATGAGTTTGTAGAGTTAAACATCAGAAATTAGTAACTTAACTTGGCTAGGTACAAAGAGCCTGACAGACAGGAGATTGTCAGACAGGAATATGAGATTGTTCAGAAAGCTGAAGAAATTTCTATGTGAATAATGTTGAAATTGAAAGATTGATAAAATGTAGCAGGGACAATTTTTTTGGAACATGCAGATTTTTATTCTTCCTCATTGTGAGGTTTGACATTACAGTATTAATATCTGCACTGATACATGATGCAGCTAAGTCAAAGTGGCTGTTCAGAAATAGCATTTGCTTGTCCTTAATCTTAGTTTTGGTTCATAAACAAAAAAAGGCAGCATAAGTCAAAAGTTTAATTTAGGTTTAATTCTGTGGGATACTTAACTAAAGGTCTGTGCTAGAAGAGAGCAAAGGTGCTTGAAGTCAATTCCATGTTCATACTCCTAACCCGTTCTCTGCATTGTGCAGAGGGAAAGTGATTTTCCTGAAACACACCTTCTGAGCAGACTACTTTTTTTTTGTTCTAGCTGAACCAGGGCTCAGAGGACCCTCTGAAGAGACCAGTGGTGTATGTGAAAGGTGCTGATGCTGTCAAGCTAATGAACATAGTTAACAAGCAGAAAGTGGCACGGGCCAGGATTCAGCATCGCCCCCCACGGGTGAGACTTTCAGATCCTTTCTCTGGGTGTCAGTGCTGGTACTGCAGGCAGGGCTTGCTCACTGCACTGGGGGTGAAGATGTTCTGATGCTCCCTATGTGCATTCATACATGGGAAATTCTGTTGACCAAAATAAACTGAGCACTGTGGACAAGCAGCTGGACCTGGTGTAAGTATGGAATCCACAATGTGGCATCTGCTGTCTTTCAGAAGGATACGTTTGAGTATAGAAATGGCTAAAAAATTCACACAGTAGAAGTTTTCCTTTTTCTTAGTTATTGCACACTCCTGACGGTTCAGTGTTTAAGGTGGTTTGCCCTGTGTTAACTAATAATTCTGTGTAGTATTTTAACCATAGATTAATTACAAGATTATCTGATATTTGTAATTGTAATATAAAGTAGGTTTTCTAGACTTTTTTTTCCCTAACACTCTCTACATATAGTTTACAGAAGAACAAAACTAAAGGTCATCAATGTTCCAATTACCACTTTGTTTTTTTGTTTTTTGTTTTAATGGAATCCTTCTGTTGAGAAATGTATTTGAGAAGTGGGCCATTTTTTGAAAAATCAAATGTCGATTTTCAGTCACTTATGTGCATAAGCAACCCAATAAGCTATAAAAATTAGTTTTGGTGTGATTCACTCAGTTAAAAAAACCTGGATTTTGCAGTTCAGAGACTGTAAAACTGACATCTCATGCTTGGCAATCTGTGTATTCCATTCACTTGCAGTGGCACACAGTGGAAACACAGGTTGTGTCTCACAGACTCCAGTTAATGAACAGAACAATGAGCACCCTGACTGCTGCCATTCTGACTGTGTACATTCAGCAATGGCCCCTGAGAAATTATAAGAGAAAGAAACAACAGCTTTGACTATGATCTAAAGGAAGGAAAAATAATACCTTTGTTTTAATTTTTAAGCAACCCACGGAGTACTTTGATATGGGAATTTTCCTGGCCTTCTTTGTGGTTGTGTCTCTAGTTTGCCTCATTCTTCTTGTCAAGATCAAACTGAAACAGCGCCGTAGTCAGGTAAGAGCAGTAGTGGGAATTCACTGAATGCTGAAAGTTAGCCTCTCTTACTTTGTCCTAAAATGTGCTTGCACCTTTTGGAAATGCAGGCCACTGACTTACTTGGTGGCTGTGTGGTTTTATCCTTGTGTGTAGGGCTTTGGAAAACTTGGAAATATCTTTAAAGGAGATTTACATTGACCCATGATGGTCGTTCAGTTAAATCCTGGAATGAAAACACTACAGAAGCAATCCATGTAGGCACTGGGACGAAAGAGCATTTCTGGTTGCTCACTGGTTATCAGTAGCACTGGTATACTTCCAAATGAGTCCAGACTCTTGCTGCTGTATTGTGGAGAGGATCGAAAATAAATCACAAATCTTTTCAATAGGGTAACATCTGTTGAAATGGGAGGTGTTTTCAAGGTAAAAAGTTTGATTAGGAGAAATTCCAGGTGACATACTTGCTGGAGGAAATGATACAGCTAATTTATAATATTTCATTTTAGTCCCTTTCTCAAGTATTGCTCCAGGTGATATGGTGGTAATAGCATATTGGGGCATTACAATCAATACTGACATATAAAAGAAGTCCCTGGCCAAGTTTTATACGTTGGCTTGAATAGTTGCTGCACATCAATCGAGCAGTTGCAGCGTATCCCATTTGTCAGCACCTTCATCCAGTTCTAATTCAGAGTAGTTTATCATTCTCACTTCTGCATGTGGCATTCATTGTTTTCCATGAGGCTTCTGATCTGAATTCTAATTAGCCTTCTCTCTGTTTAATTTGAGAAATTATACATCACTTGGGCCTGACATGATCTGTAAGATATGTTATGGTGGTGTTTCTCTGCTATTACACTCTAGTCCCTTACACAGCAGCATTGGCTTTTTTTTTTTCCTTTTTTCTTTTCTTTTCTTTTTTCCTTTTGTTTCTTCTCATGTAGAATTCCATGAACAGGCTTGCAGTGCAGGCACTGGAGAAAATGGAGACCAGGAAGTTTAAGTCCAAAAGTAAGGGACACCGAGAAAGTAACTGTGGAGCACTGGATACACTCAGTAGCAGCTCCACCTCTGACTGTGCCATCTGCTTGGAGAAGTACATTGATGGGGAGGTAAAGGATGAAAGGTTTCTTCACCTGGGCTGGGAATGTAGGTGGTTTTAGCGCTGTGGTACGTGGCTGGCTGTTGGGGACATTCTGTGCTGAGGTGGTGCTGCTCCTCAGTTTGATCGCACTGAGCAGCCAGCGTGGCCTCAGCTGCATCCTGCAGCTCTAAATTGCCCATGCTGCAGAGTGAGAGGTGAAGGATCCCATTTGCAAGTTGCTACCTTCACTGTTCTTGCATTTCTGAAGAACAAGTCACAAAGAAGGCAGGGCTGCCTCAGCACTTGGTTCTCTGGGTATTTTTGACAAGTCATGCACTGAGGTGATGATGCATGTAAGCTCTGTTGGAGGTAAGGAATATCCTTAGGGTTTTGCTTTCAAGATTTGATGGCACCCTGTCTTAAAAATGTCAAGTACACAGCACTGCTGGGAAACCAGAGGAGGAGAAGGAAGAGAGGTCAAAACATTCAGGAACAGTTTTTTGACTCCTCAGTTGCAGTCGCTGTATTGATGTCAGGGCTTGATGTCCATGATGGTTCTACCCAGAGGAAGCACCAAAAGAGTGAAATAGAAAATGGGCTCCTTAAAATAAATAAAATAGAGGCAGTCAGTATTCACAGCTATCAACTTCCATTAGAAAGATTATGTGAAGAGATTTTATTTTGTCATAAAAGAGTCATAATTTTTAAGGTAATAGAAAATACCAGTTGCATATTTGAGTGCTGTAAGGTATAAATAGAAAGTTTAATGAAATTAATTAATGGGAAATTATTCAGAGTAGCAAGGATGAAGGTAGACAAGGACTTCAGAAGGGCTGTACAAACTGACTGCAGAGGAAATTCAGGCATGAACTTCAGCTTGAAGTGATAGACATAGGGAAGAGCTTCACATGTATCAGGGATGGGTTGGGAGCTGAGCATTGCTATTCAGGAACAAGATCTTGTTGCTTTAGATAGCTTTGTGAAAGCAAATTGCTGGTAGTTTAACTGCTTTGTGGCAGTTAGAAAGGCAGATCAGATTCTAGAAATGAGATGGGAAAGTCTAGAGAACTGAACAGAAAACATTACACCACCAGTGTAAGTTTAGTCATGTTCTCACTTTGAGTACTGTGTACTTCTGACCTCACCTCACAAAAGATATGGAATGGAAAGGAGGGTGCTTCAGGAAAGGGCAGTCACAAAATGATCAAACATTTTGAATGGTTTCTGTAAAAAACCTGAATGATTGAGTGAGCAAGGACTCTTTAGACCCAGATTGCCTGGGGACAGGGGAATACAAAGTTGTGTGGTGTTTCTCCACCAGGAGGTAGTAACCCCATGGAACTCCTTGCCAAAGCATGTTAGAAATTGAAAACCTAAGCTCATGGGGAGACATGAGCAGTACTTAGAAGAAAAATTTGTTGCAGGTTTCTGAGCTATCCATCAAGCTCAGGAAATCCTGTAAATAGATCATAGCTGAAGGATAAGAGTTCTGGGCAAGGGAAAAATTTTTGTATACACTCTGTTGTTTTTGCTTTTACCTGATTGTTTTCCATCGCAAATAATTGTAGGAAAGGTACATCATTACTCTTGATTTTTTTAAGTTCACTGAATATATTAAGGAAAACTTTTATGATAGCCTTCTTAAAGGTGTTGGGTCATAGGGACATACTACAAAAGGTGTCCTAAAGAAATGTCCTATGTAATGGAGTTCCAAGGTGCCTGCAGACTATTCTTTTAGAGACAGCTGAGCACCAGCTGTTGTGCTCTTGGCTGTCTTGATGCCATTTTTTTCCTTCTTAGCACTTCAAGACTAGGAATTGCTCCATTTAATAGCCAGGTTGAAAAAACTAGGAACAAGCTGTGAAAAATCACCTGTTAGGAGGAAGTACATTTTCACGGTGCTTCATCTGTTCCTGTAGGAGCTGCGTGTCATTCCTTGCACTCACCGATTCCACAAGAAATGTGTGGATCCTTGGCTGCTGCAGCATCACACCTGCCCTCACTGCCGCCATAACATCATAGGTAAGTGCTGCAGTGTGGATGCTCTGGTGTCTTGTTCATTTCAGACAGCTTAAAAGATGAAATTAAAAGTGTGCCTGTGTGTGAATCTCCGTGGAGCTCTCAGTCCTTATTGTAACATAGCCCTGGAAATGCAGTTAGCTCCTACCTCTCAGAACGTCTGAGTGCCCCTGGCATTACCTTGGGTGGGGATGATGCCCAGCTGAGGGCAGTGTTGTGCAGCCCTGAGTGCAAGGACACGCGGAGAAAAGGGATATGTTTTCCCTTGGGAATCACAAAGAAAACAATGTATGGGCTTTTATTTTTCCATGGTGGTGTAACTTTGAACGTGGTTTCCCTTACTTGCCCTCTTCCTGCTTTCATTTCCTCTGTCTTAAGAAAGTTTTCTGCTGCTGCACATTTATGTAAAAATGCGTAAAGTGAAAATTTGAGCAATGACTTCCAGCCTCTCTCAGCCTCTGTGAGATGTAAGCAAAAGATTTTGTGTATATGAGAACAGTATCTGAAATAAATTCACTTCTTTTGCTTTTTAAGCAAATACATTTGTGTGTTTCAAAGTGTTTTCCAGACATGCTTTTGAGTTTTGTTTTGCTTTTATTTCCTTCCGTGTTAAAAATTGGTGCATAATGTTATGACGTGGAGAACAAAATATCCTTTCCTGTATAAAGTACATTCCCTTTTATTCCCTTCTAGTTCTACTTCTCCATTCTTATTTCTCTCATTCAGAACAGAAGAAGGGGAATGCAGCTCCAATCTGTCTGGAATCCATCAACCCAGCGCGCAGCCGGCAGCAGAGGGTGATCCTGCCTGTCCATTACCCGGGCCGAGTGCACAGAGCAAGCCAGATTACAGCGTATCCCACTCGGACCAGCATGGACCCTCACGGGAACCCCATCACCCTGCTGACAGTGGAGAGACACGGTGAACAGAGCCTCTACCAAGCCCCTTCCCCAGCCTATATTCGCAGTTATCAGCCTATTCATTTGGACCACGCTTTAAACACACATCACTGCAGCCTGGAGCACAGGGCTTACTCTCCGGCTCACAACTTCCGAAGACCCAAGTTCGGCGGGCGCAACTTTTCCAAAGCGGCGTGCTTTTCCCGATACGAGACCATGTATCAGCACTACTACTTCCAAGGCCTTAGTTACCCTGAGCAAGATGGACAGCTTCCAGCTGGCATTGCCTCAAAGGGTCCTTCCCGTGCCTTTCAGCCTGGCAGCAGCGTGCTTTTCCCTCCCGTGGTACATGTAATGCCCTCGTCCCGCTTGGAGAGTGGCAGTACCTCCAGCTTTAGCTGCTATCACGGTCATCGCTCGGTGTGCAGTGGGTATTTGGCTGACTGCCCTGGGAGTGACAGCAGCAGCAGCAGTTCTGGTCAGTGCCACTGCTCCTCCAGCGATTCCATGGTTGACTGCACTGAGGTCAGTAACCAGGGGGTTTACGGGAGCTGCTCCACGTTCCGCAGCTCTCTGAGCAGTGACTATGACCCCTACGTTTACCGCAGTAGGAGCCCTTGCCGGGTGGGTGAGGTTGGGGGTGCAAACAGGGGTGCAATTGTGCTCTTGGAGGGCCCCCACCAGGACGAGCTCCCCGCTCACAGTCATGGTATGGTGGGTGCTGACTGCCGGCCTGTGCCAGCTTCTTCCTCAGGGGACCAACTGTCCAATTGCAGCATGGATATGAACTATAGCAGTAATTCCTCACTAGAGCACAGGGATCCAAATGGCACTACCTCAGAGGGAGGACCTGAGGCCACTCCTGGTGCTGCCTTGGATGTTAAAAGGAACTGGAAGAATCCAGAGCTAGCGGGGTCGATTTCGGAGCAGGCATGCGCATGCTGCTTTGAATTCCAGCACTCTGCCCTGGAGCCTAGCAATGGGACAGCTGACTGTAGTGCACTCTTCCTTAGCTCTCCACTGTGGGGGACATGTGGCCAAGGAATTGAACCACAGTCAGGGAACACCCCAGGCTTGTACAGTATTAACTCAGACCACTTACATAGGACAGATGGGGTAAAATATGAGGGGTTGCCCTGCTGCTTCTATGAAGAGAAGCAGGTAGCCTGTAGTAGCAACAGTGGCAGTGGAGGTGGTGGCTGCTATACAGAAGACTATGCAGTGAATGTGCAGTACACTCTTCCTGATGACACCTTGCCAAACTGCTGTAAGGGTGTATGTGATCTGGGTCAACGCATTCCCATCATTCCTGAAGACAGAGACTGTGAGCTGATTCTACCACCAGAGCACCAAGGGACCCACATAGGAGGCTGTAGCTCCTGGGATGGAACACCTGAGCTAGACACTTACCTGCACTGTCAAGGTATTGGAGAGGTACAGGTCGAGAGGGAGGTGTGCTATGAGGCAACATCATTCCTGCAGCAGAACTACTCTCAGGAGGAGGAAACTGGAATGCCCTTTCCCAGTCCCACTCTGAACTCCCAGAAGCTTATGATGACCACAAAGGCCACAGGTAACATATGTGCTTTTTTTGATTACTTGCTACCTTTCTGTGTTTGTGTATGAAATGCTGCCAGCTACCTGGCTACCTGCAGCCATAAAGGTTACTCCATCCTTCACATAAGAGCAGGTTACTGACTAACCATTTGCCTCAAAGTATTATTCCCTGGTTACCTGTGCCCATTTGGTAAAGCCAGAGGAGGAGAAGATGATAACTTACTAATTAACCCTATAAAAGCTTTCATGCTCATCCTTTGTGGGGAGGGGCCCCCATTAGAATTCCCACAGCAAGGGACACTGTGCTACTCATGGCAGCTGTGGTGAGTTGCCTAAGCAGGCAATGCCACTGTGACAGACAACAGACAGGCTGAGGGTTTGTTTTTTTTAAAGGTGAAAATCTTGGAATTGCCACAGGAGAATATGTGGGAGTCTTTGCTGTGGACACAGACAAAAGGAAAAAACAGCCACTCACAGAAAGGGGGGGATATTTCTTACCTGCCTTGCCAGGGTTATTTTAAAGGGTCTTCATACAATTACAAGGTAGCCTAGTTTGGAATGGACCTCAGGCCATTATCTAGTCCAACCCCCTGCTCAAAGCAGAGCCAGCTCTGAGACCAGACCAAGTTTGTCAGACCAAATTTATCCAGTCAGGCTGGATAAACCTTCAGACAGGGACACAGAGTGCAGTCCTTTTCTGGACTCCTGTGGCTGTGCTCAACTGCCCTTATGGTCAAAAGATTTTCCTGGTATCCAGTCTGAACATCTCACAGTTCAGCTTAACTTCCTCACCTCTTGTTCAGAATGCATGTCTGTGGAGCCTGTGGTTTCACCTCTGGGACAGCCTCCATGGGTATTGCAGAGCTGCTGGGGATGCCTCTACTGCAGGCTGAATGGCCCAGATCCCTCAGCCTCTTCACACCAAGTGCTCCAGCCCTCTGAGCATCTTGGCTCTCTGTGAAACTCCTGTCAGTGAGTGTCTTGTTCTGGGGGCCCCAAACTGTATGCAACATTCTAGATGCAATGTTCCTTAGTTTTCTTTATCCTTCAGGTGCTGGATCTCATCCCTTGGAGAGAAGCCAAATCAGTGACTAGACCTGTCCAGATGATCCCAGATGGAGAAGCGGAGCTTATCAGAGACTTCAAATTCTCATGGACTTACTTTTTTTTAAGCTTTGACAAACACACAAAAGTGGTAATGTGGAGAAGTCCCTCCCCTACTTCCTCTGTGTTCACATCAGTTTGATTGTCTCCTTTGTCCCTCCTGCCTGAAGCCTTCAGGCCTTGATTTGTGTGCAAAGCCCATGTGGGACATGGTGTGGAGCATTTCTGAGCTCTAGTGCCATTTCTATATTAATAACAAAGTGTTATTTATATTTTCTTTTTAGAAGTGACCTCTTGCTGAGAGGTAACACAGTGTGTTAAATAAGCCAGGCTATGTGTAGATGCTGTTATCTCCTACTTGAAGGAGTCCAGCCTTTGATAAGCTCAGGGCTACACCTGCCTTAGAAACCAGATAGCACCTTGAAATATAGTAATCCAGAGGGATACAGCTGCTGAATGGATGCTCAGATACTGACCAATCCCAGTAGCAAATCCTAGCAGCCAGCAAGTTATGTGAGTGATTTTGAGGGAGGTGAAGCATTGGACTGTCTCCTTTCTCCTCTTCCCTTCTCCCCCCTTTCATGCTGCTCTGATGGTTTGCTAGGAAGGTGTCCTGCCATTAGGATTAGTTTCAACAGAGTGGGGGTAAGGAAACTGAGAGCTCAGAATGTTCTCATCCTCACCTCCTGTATTTAAACCGTGGACCTCATTGTATCTTCTGACCAGTGAAGAATGCTGGGGACCTCTCCCTCAAGCAGATGCTCAAACAAAGTGCTTAGAAAGGGTATTACCTTTGTAGGTAATGAACTTTTCCTTCCATAGGAAGTTTTTCAGGCACCTGTAGCCCCTGTTACGGCTGTGAGGAATGCTGGCACGTGCAGGAAAGCAGAGCTTGCAGTGTGCTCGCAGCTTTGCTGGCTCATTTTGGAAACAGGGTTTCTTGTTTCCTTACAGGCTGCAAGCATGCCTAAGGGAAGCAGTGCTTGTCACCTTTTGTGTGTGTGGGAAAGTGAGGGACTTGGTTTGATCATTGTTTTCTTCTTTGCTGTGGTTGATGTAGCTTCCATAGATTGATCTGTTTTAAAGGTTTCTTGGGCCCAGCCGGTCGTGCTTCATTTTTGTCTTGTGTACAGAGTGCTCTCTGTACCCCATTAGCCTGGGCACATACTTTTGTTCTTGTTCTTGTCCTAGTGGGGATGTTTGTTATCATGAGATAATTTATGTCGTCACTTCTGATAGCAATTGTTTCCTGTGGAAACAGCAGCTTCTGAGTAAGAGGCTACCATAGCATGGGTTAAATTGCCTGTCATGCTGCATGTGCCTGAGGACACAGTGTCATCCTGTGGTGTATTCACAGCAGGAATTCTTCTAAAGGGAAACTAAGTATTTAATGCCCACAGTGCCAGTCTTCTGAAAAGATTCGTCCTAAGTTCCGTAGACTTTGGAGATACTTCAAAGACGTGAAATAGAGATGTACACTTCAGATTCTGCCAAAGCAATGTCCTTGACTGCACTGGGCTGGTTGTGAGACCCAGCAAAGCTAACTTGTATTCTCTGTAGTCCCAAATGAACTATTTTAAAAGAAGAAAACAGGTATCTAAAAAATAAAAAATACATTCATCTATTTCCTTTTGCTTTCATACCCAGTAAGTTGGCAAAAAAGTTCCATCTACAGGAATTCACAGTACATCTTTTCAATCAACAAGCACCCAAATTCAGCTGTTCAGAGAATTAATACAAGGCAATATCTGGGTATAAGATTAAAAGAAAAATTTCAATAAACACATTTTCTGTGTATAGAGCTTATTAAAAACTTATTCATTCTCTGAATGCCTGAAGTAAGTGGTATGTGTTGGGAGAACCAACTCTAAAGGTTTGTGATTTTTGGAATTTTTTTTTTTTTTAATTTTTAAGTCTTACCCTCTCCTTCCTCCACTAAAACAGAAATGCATTTTAGAAGCTATGGTATACTAGCTTGGTTATTCTGCTTGGTGTTTTGTGAGGCACTGTAAAGGCCACCTGAGATACGTTGTACTCTGTAACTAAAACAGCATATTGTGGTAAAAGTGTTTCTTAGAAAGATTTGAATATTCTGGCTCCTGGTGATCCCAGATGTTCTGGTCCCACACCTTGTGGAAATCTCTGCTGGTACAAGTCTCTGCAGGCCATACACAGACACCCTACACCTGCCTTCTGTGCTGGGTCTGCCAGTGAGCAGAAAACCCTGTCCAGTGCAGACTCACAGGCTAGCTGGCCACAATAGATGGTTTTTATAACAAAATGCCTTTCTACTACTTACATGAACAGTTGTCGTTGTGTTTGGCTCATGAGGCACTATTTAAAATGTTTTTAATTAAAATTGTCTTATAGCACTTAAAATTGTTTTGTATAAAATTTGCTGTAAAGATTTGTAATATGGTCAAAGGGCTCTTTCTCCTTCATTACCATTTTTAAAAATGTTTTAAAAGCTAGAAAGCATCTTGTATATATTCTGTATATGTATAGCAGCACATTTCATGTATGGAAATATGTTCTCAGAATATTTATTTACTAATATATTTATCTTAAGCCATGTCTTATGTTGAGAGTGTGTGACATTATTGTAATAATCACTGAAAATCACTAACACGAGGCCCTGTAAATACATGATAATTGCACACAAAGATTTTACAGTACTTGCCGACCAAAAATGATTTAAGAGAAGTGTAGTTACTTGCAGTTTTGTAAGAAAGTGTACAAATGTCTGTATTAAAAGAAAAAAAAAGGCAAAACCACACAAAAAAATACAGTTTTATTGCATATACATGTGGGAGTTGTCCTTCTTGTTTTGGGGGAAAGGACATAGATAGCTGTTCTCCTCAAAGTATAGTCCTAGATATACTGAGATGAACTCTAATAAACATTTTTTTCCTTTTTTTTTAAACAACAGACAGGTGGATATGTATGTGCCTTTACACGGCACTCCAGTTACTGGGGGGCAGTGGGGGGTGTCACACAAGCCCCTGAGCCCCCCAGGCACATGGAAGAACCACAGCTGCTAAAAGAAATCCTCATTTATGTTTGGAACCTGCCTGTTCCTCCTGGCAGGGGAACTGAACTCTGTTGTAATTTCAGGTAAAAGCATGATACAGGTGGGCACAGCTGGGTAAATCGTAGCTTAAATAGTCAAAATCCAGGTCCTTGCCCTGGATCATGCAATCACTGGTCCTGCTTAGGTGAAACTCAGTATTGTGGTGCTCATTTTGTCAGCAGAGAGCACAATTTCATCAGAGATGTTCACCAGACTCCAGAAGAGGGGAGCCTGGGGCTGTGTGGCTCTGTGTGTGTATGTAATGTGTATTTATGTGTGTTACTGTGTAAACAGTTTCACCTTCATGTGTTACTCACTTCCCATCCAGTGATAACTCACAGAGCCTTTTCCAGGATTCTCCAGCTTCTTCCTTCTCCCAAAGATTTCCACCTGGTAATCCCCTGGTCTTTCCCCATCCCTCATCCATGTTCAAATGCACTGTAATTCAGTCACCTCAGGATTCAGCCAAGAAATGAGCCTGACTTCTGCAACCCTCCTTGTTTCATGTGTGGTAACTCCAGCTGGGGTAACAGACTGCTCAAGAGCATTCTTTTGTAGGGGACCCTTCACAGCATGAGGACCAGTTCCCATCCTGACCTCAGGATGGAAAAGCCTGCTCTGTGTGGGGAGACAGGCACAATAATGGAAGAGCAACAGGAGCAGGTGCTTCCCAATTAAAGTGTGTGCCCCTTTTTTTTAATCAGTGAACAGAGTCTTGGCAATTGCCAGTGGTTACAGATAGGCCTTTTATATGCAAATTAGTTCACAAAACAGTTGTTTTTACAAATAACATAAAGCCCCTGTGTGGGTGGCTGGTAACTCTATGTTGACAGGTCACATCTGAATCTCCCTTCTCTTCCCTCCCTCCACCCCCGGTTGCTGTTGCTGCTGTGTCCTGTTTTCTTGTTCCCTGTTCTGCAGGAAACTGCCAGCTGATTGGGCTTTTAGGAACAGGACATGCCACCACCCTCAGTGTCCTGTAGGCACACAGTTTGTGGTGATGGGGAGTGGGGCTGAGCCCCATCCCCAGTGGGCACAGCTGTGAGAAGCAGGTGAGCAGCACTGACAGCAGTGAGCCGTGGAGTGCCCAGGGGCACTGAGAGCACAGAGGGAGCAGAGGGCACACAGGTGCCATGCATGAACACGAGGGGATGGAAGGCTGGGCTAAAGAACAAGAAGGGCAGGTGATGCCTGCAGCTTTCTGAAGTGACAGGATGTTACTCTGCGTGGGCAGATGTCTGAAGCCTTCTGATGTGGTAAGGTGTTATTCTGTATGGGCAAATACTTAAAGCCTTCTGGAATTGTATGGTGACACTCTATTGTGGCTGTCCCAGCTGTGACATGAGCTGTGCCAGTGTCCCAGAATAATCAGTGAGCCCATGTTCTGTCTGCATGGAACACAGCAGTGGGCTGCTGGCTGAGCCTGTGTGTGGTGCTTGGCTCTGTGGGATATTCTGCCTAGTCTTTGTTGTGGCTTTTTAAAAATGACTAGATGTAAATATTTTCATGTCCAAAGTGACCATTTGGACACTTGGCAAGGGGGGAAGGTTCTTGTTACTTTTCAGGTGTGATGCTTAAGGAACAACTTTGTGACAAAATGAGAGTCCTGCGGGGCACCACAAACCTCCACAGAACCTCAGTACAGTAGAAAAAGAGAAGCAGGAGCAGATTATTCATAGTGGATTGTACATTACTGTAACACTTGGTGTTTCTGTAACACTATCTGCAATATCGTGTGCATCTGTCAAATCCTATGGCAGCTGTTAGGTAACGGTTGTTGCTTGGGTAGCGTGGGGAGAAAAATGCCCTTAAAAGGATGGCCACGTTCATACCCTGTGGAGCCAGCTTGGCCTAATTCTCTGGCCAGGGAGACAATGGCATACCTGAAACCAGATATTTTATCTTGCAGTGAAAGCACCCTGCTCCTGTGACTTAAATGCTTCATAGAAAAGTGTCTCTTTCAGAATAAAGAACACATTTCCCTCGTGGGGAATGAAACTGCTGCTTAGGAAACAAGCAAGAGAAAAGAAGGGAACAGTTCCCAGAAAGAATCAAAGTGCCAGAGTCTCATAACCAGGATGGCAAGAAAGGAGAGCAGAGTAACCTCCCTGTAAGGGGAGGCCAGTCCCCTGTGACAACTGTGTTTTTAAAAGAAAAATGAGTCTTCACAGGAAAAGCTGGAGACAGTTTTGGTATTTGTCACTGGTTTTCTGGTGTTTACATAAAAGGTTGCTGAAGGTTTCTTAAAATGTAGCATTATTTTGGCCAGGAGGAATTAATTAGAGAAAAGATGAGTCTTGCAAGAAAGTGGAAACAGCATTACACAGTGCTGCAATGGCAAAGCAAACCCTGAACAAATTTATACAGTTCTTACAAGTTTGAAAACACGTAAACCGAAAACTTTCAATTTGCTGTTACCTCAAAAATTGTGTCTCAGAGCAGTATCATACTTTATATGTAAAGTAATCATTCTCAGCTCTAGTTACTCTCTTCTGACATGTAAAGCAGGCAGTGCTCTTGTAATCTGCTGGTGAGCTGCAGTAGTTTCTGCCTCCTGTATTTCATGCTTGCATACACTTCAGTCATCCTAACTGAACTCCTCCTGCACCAATACACTATTTATTTTTTCATAATTATTATTTACAACCATTTGCTGAATGCAGGGTGAACAGTTATCAACACAGTGCATATTTCAGCAGTGAGTCACCTCAAGTTTGATTTATTCTGGTTTCTTGACAGCCTTATGTGGTTCATGTGATAGCTTTCAGATTTGGAGCAAAATGCCTTTAGACTGAAGTTCATGATGCCAAATTTCATCCCAAAGCACAGGTGCTCAGTAAATCTGGGAGAGTCTGAGTGGCGTGAAATGTGTGTCTAGTGGGGATGTGTTGTTAAAAAAACTGATATGGTCTGAAAGCAATTGTATTTTTCACTCTCAGGGTAGCAGATTTGTTCATAAATGTCCAGAACAATACCCAGGTGAAACTATCAGTGAGCTGTATTTCATTGGAAGATTGTGAAATACGCTGCAAGGCAGTAAGAACCAGTCGGACAAGTTTTTGTCAGGAGTTGTTTTTGTAGTTCACCCTTCCTTTAGGCAAAGTGGTGCACTAGAAAACTGTTCCTTCCCACTGCCTGAGAAGGCTTATTAAGCAGAAGATGAAAGTGGAATAGCTGCTTGTGCTCACTCAGTGGCAGCCGTGTGTCTGCTGATGTGTTTGACCTGCAGTCATTCAGGCTGCAGATTCAGTGCAGTTTCCAGGACTGTCCATAAAAATCTCCTGTTTATATTATTGCTGGGGGGGTTGGAACACACAGACTTTATAATTCTGCAATCCCACTGGATTGTCTGTGTGATAAACTTCCTCAGCATTGTCCTGGCTGTAGAAAATCTGGCAGAAACAAGTCCTAAAGAAGATTATGTTAATGCTTGATTGAAAAAGCAGATTACATGTTTCATGATAAAAATCATCCAGAGAGTATATGCACATGAATTTGCAGAATCTTATCAACAGCCTAATACAATTACAGGCTAGAAATGAGATTCAAAGGAAGAAAGTGTTTCTTACAGCATTTGTTTTATCAGCATCTATTCTGTCACAAAACTGAGGCTGAGCTCCCCTATTCTCAATGTCTTTCTATCATATACACCAAAGAAGTATCTTTGATTTTTTTCCCTATGGTTACAGTGTATAGAAAATTTATTTTTCCCAGAGTGTAAACTAACATCTTTTCTTCCTATAAAATGTTAGCAAGATAGAAGCATAATATGCTGTATTAAATAATGCATTTCCTATACATATACAAATATATATATTACTATGATAACACATCACACATTTTTACATAACAAAGTCTCTATTTTCCCACAACATAACAATATTAAGATAAAAATACATATAAAATCACGTAGTCAACAAACTAAACTAGTTCTAAATGGAGATTTTGAATGAGGGAAGGCACTTGTCCAGCTGGCCCCTTTCCACCTGAGGTCCACACACAGTGTAGGCTGCTGGAGCTGGGTGCAGAGTGAAGGCAGCGGGCTCAGCCGTGGCTGCTGTGGCAGCTCCAGCAGAAGTGCTCATGGCCCCAGCTCCTGGGGCACACATCTGGCCTTGTCCCATGGCTTACTGTCCACTTAGGGTGCACTCAGGGAGCTCTGAGCTCACCCCCCTGTGCCACCAGCCAGTGAGCAAGGTCAGAGAGCTCAGCTCTGTGAAAAGGAACTCAGGGAAGAAAAAGCCATGGCAGTTTTGGACCTGATGAGTTTATTGCACCACTGCACAGCTGGTCACACCAACACAAGAGCGAGCAGTGGGCCAGAGCAGGAGCTGAGATCCCTGTGAAGGAGGAGGCAGCTCCTCATCAGGATTTGGTTGCCAAAACAGTTGCTTTTGACATTGTAGCCAGTGTCACCTTTGCAGCCTGTCCAGCCTCTTGAGGGGACTGCTAGGCAGGAGCTCAGAAGGCTGTTCAGATAAAATTCCAAACAAATTCTTCTTCTGCAGTTATTCTGAATTTTTGGAGAAAATGGTGTAGACACCACCATCCTGAGGTGTCCCTGCTCTCCAGCTGCCAGCTCTCAGCTGCCTGTGTAGTAGGGGCATTTCTTTTGTGGCATTACAACACTTATGCATGGTCACACTTTTTGCTTCTTTCTCCCCCAAACCCTTACAGCAAAGATCAAAACGTGCTGTGTTAATGGATACCACATCTCTTGGCCATCAGTCACCACACCCTGAAGTGTCAGCACTCAGAGTGAGTGACCCTACCACATTTTGAAAAAATCCACACTGGAGATCTACCCGCTCTTCATGGTCTCAGCCCTGGAAAGTATAAGTGCTATTTAAGGGACCCTGTCCATGAATTTCCATCCATTGCTCTGTTTGCTGGCACTAGCAGCATCCAGAATCAGCCAATCTGAAAAATTCTGGGGGGGGGGGGGAACATAGTTTCTTCTATGCTTTTATCAGTGTATTACCCATGCACTGTCTAATACTAGTCCTGTTTATTGTCAGCATGACCAGTTAATCTGCTCTAAGTGCTGGTTTTATGGGACTTTTGTACATAAATGTGATTAATGCTTCCCATGAAAGTCCCATGAAATACAATTTTATTAAAGAAATATTTGAGGACCTAAGGGAGCAATGCAAAAATCTCACTTCTTAAATTCTGTAGATTTTGCATTAGTAGTGTCAGTCGTTGTTGCTGTTTGTAATGATATTTTCTCTAATATTATAGTGAAATTAAATTCTTCACTTGTGAAGAGAAGTGTAACATTCTGTACTTTTTCTTTCTGTGGTAGGTGTAGATCAGTCACCAGGTGTTCCTGATGTTTTTTCAGGTTATCACCATTAGGTAACTGCCTTGTGAATATCTCTGACAAAATGTTTAACCTGCATTTGATAAGGCAAGCAAAGCTTCATCACTTTGTGATAAGCACTATGTGCTCTAACAGCTCCTGAGGATCTGGCAGCACACTGTGATTCTCTCTGCCTGGTTTCCTCTTAGTGCACCGAATTAAGGATGCTTAGGAACCAGCCTACTTTGTTTTGCTCTGAATCTCTGAGGTGAACTCTTTCTCCACACTGCATGATGCAAAACCTTACTTTTAAAAAAGGCAATTTCAGAACTCTTGTTGGGTCTGAAACAGACAATGGTTTTTGGTCCAACGTGGTGACACGTAAGAGAGAACCAGCATATTTTTTACAACTTGTCCTGTCTTCATTTTAGCTAATACTGTAATTATATTTTCCTGTATTCTTTCCAGCAGCTCATGCAAGAAAGTACTAGATGTTCCCATGCTGTTCCATTTTTTATATAAACAATTCCATAATTGCTGGCTTAGTAAAGTCTGGTTTCTTTTAAGCATGCATTGTGATATTGTTCAGCTGTCTCTAGCACTCATCTGTGGTACATAAATCAAGCTGGACTGAATTCAGTTCAGGTAAAAGACCAGATCTACAGTGGTAAGGCACAAGATTTCACTGCTTAATTCTTGGATGCCCTGATTTTTCAGTGAAATCTATAGTTCTCACAAAAGAGCTATATGTTAAAAAACATAAGGGCAGATACTAGAATGAATTTAAACTCTGAGAGAATTTTCTAACTTTTCTTAATTACCTTTTGTAGATGCACTTAATAGATGTTCTCTGACTGCACATATGGTATATGCAGACCATTGTTATATGTTCAAACTTAACCAGAATTACTGTAGTTTAATGGTTCTCAGTGAACCTTCTCTAACTGAGTTTAAGGAGCTGCCCGCTGTAAACTTTTCCAGTCAATTTATCTGACATTTGCATTGACAGTTTTTCTTAAATATCTGGCTGGTCTGAACTTGCTGAGGCTGAAGGACTCACTGCTGATCCCTTGTTTCCCACTTGTAGTGGTGGGATGAGAAATCTGAGTATTGTGGATGGACAGCCAGTCTACCAAAGAGGAGAAATAGTTAATGCTGTCTGCTGCAATCAAAGAAAATAGTTCACGGATCAGAACCCCACTGATGTTTTAGTTCTTTGACAAGTAAGGCAATTACCCTAAAAATTCAGTTCAGTTTTAGTGCTGCAGGCAAGGAGACTCTTCTCCTCGCAGGCGAGTGTCAAGGCAGCTGTTTTGTGCATGTTCAGCTGCACAGCCTGGCCCAGGGGAGTTGGTGATAGCAGCCTACAACTTTGCAAATATTTTGGGCTGCTGAGATCAATAGATGTGGCTTCAGAGCAAAAACTGGTTAGTCAGCCTCACTGATAAAAATTCAGTGGATTACAGTATCTTTGGACAATCCTTTCAGAAGCCCTAAGCTTACACCCAGGATGAATGGCGGCTCCAGGCTGGAGTACAATTAGTTTTTTCAAGGATCACTGTGAACGTGAACAAAATTATCATAAACATCAGTGAATGATGGGTCAGACAGTCACTTAAAAGGCTTCAATGCTCCTGCAGGCCTTGACCTGGTGAGCTCTAGTCAATCAAATGCATGTTTGTAGCTGAATCCTGTTATAGAGGCATCCTGAATCTGATTTTTTATGTTTGCATCTCTGCTTGTAGACACAGAAACAGAACATGCAGAAAGAGCACAGCACTGAGCAACCAGGCTGATCATTTTTCCAGTCTTTGATTCCCATTCTACTGTACAGCACCACTGAGATGTGTTTACATCAGGGCAAATAAGCTCTGTTTGCTGAGCAGGTTAGCAGTACCCACCTCTGTCTTCAGCCTTGAGAACAGAAGGACTAAAGTAGCCTGCTCTAATACAGTGGCACAGACAGGGGGACACAAGAAATCCTCAACCTGTAGATACCCCTTCAGTTACCTCTGGCAGGGGTACAGGACATTTTGAATGTTACGAGTTTTTACATCTATTTGAAGTGCAATGGTTTAAAGACAGTAATTAACAGCACTACAGACTTGAGGAGCACCAGGTATTTCAGAATTATTGCTGCAATTAAATCCGTTGTCACTGCTATTTCCAAGGGAACAGCAGATAGGCAAAGTCTCTCAAAGGCCTTTGGAAATGGACTTTTTGGAAAACAGGTACGAGATTGGGAGGAAAAAAAAAAGGAAGATTAATCTCAAGTCACCTGGATTTTAAGGAGATCAATTCTTGCAAAATAAAAGACAGCTCAGTTTCCCACCAGTGGGTTGCAATCATCTTGTTGATTTCGAAGCTTCTTCTTGAAGATGGATATTGATGTGGATGGTTGGTAAAATATGCTCCAGATCTCACCAGCAGTAGTGACATCACTGCAATCCTCTGTTTCAGCTGCAGCTGGAATCTGGTGGGACCTAGGAGACAAGAGTGAATGAACTCTTGTGTTAATGGGCTTGGGTAGCTGTGGTTATTAATGTGTCTGCACTGGGAGTGCTCACAGCTTCCACTGCATCTGGGACACTTCTTTCTACCAGCTGTGCAAAATGCAGGTTTTGGGAGTGTTTCTTGGTTGGCCTGATCAAATGAAAAGTTAGGTATCCTTCTGGCACCCCATGACAGCACTGACATTAAGCTAAGAGGGCTCTACAGACTGTACTTCTTGTTGTTATTATAGTTGCTATTAATACAAATTAATTTCCTTGTATATTTTTAAGCCTGTTTCTACTATGTAAATACAATATTCAGCATTCTGATTTGTTGATTACTCACCCATCATTTCATTCAGTGAGTGCCCATCTAGAGGACCCAAAATTTACGTGGTAGGTGTGTAGAGGTTTTAATTTTTTCCCTGCAAAGTATTATCACAATTTGACCTCTTCTCACCAAACCTGGATGTCTGATAACATTTTCCTCCTTCCCCCTAAGTAGCAAATGCTATCCTAACAGACTGGAAAGTTAAAAAATGTGCTTATTTAGGATCTTCTATGAGAATACAAATATGTAATAACTAACTTGGAATATGGCCAATCTGACAATTGGAGGGCAGACAGGAGCCCCAGGTTTGGTTCAGAGCTCAGATCTTGGTTCTCTGTGGTTGGTTTTGCTCCACACTCACCTCATGGTAACGTGCAGAAGTATCTTTGCAATTATGGCTGTAACACTTAGGATGAGCAGTGCTGTGAGGCTGTATATTGTCCATTCTGCAAAAGAGAAGAGCTCTCAGTACGTTCATTTAGTTACAGTTTTTACAGTAAGAATATTGCATGAAAGAAGCAAACAGCCTTGTGATGCTTTATTCAAATGTGGAATTTGACAATGCCTTAAACCTACAAATATTTTCTGCAGACTGGCACAAACCATACAACTTTCAGTCAGAACTGCTTTTTTCTCTTGCAGAACTCCTCCCAATAAAACTGAAAGCTGGCAACATTCAAAGCATATACTAGTAAAATTATCTAGGAAAGGAAGCAGAAGTTCCCTTCCACCCACTGTCCCCTCCTCAAAGCGTTGCCTGTACATGATGATTTGAACAGTATTTTTGGAACTGCATGAAATCCAAGGGTGCAGTTTCTGTTGGTGTTCCCGGGCAGTTTAACACTAGGCAGCTTAGGTGTAACTGTGGTAAGTCAGCATTAGGCTGGGGCAAGTCCCAGACTATTCCTGGGCATGTTCTGCACCTTGGCTGGTTTGGGTGTGCAGCTCATTTTCAGCTTTGGGATGCAGACAGCTTCAGGACTGTGGGAGTGTCCCCAGTGGGACTGAGGCCCAGCTCCAATGATGCATAAAAGCAGATGCCCAGGGTGGTTTAACAACAGGAGAGAATAATGGGGGTATTCACCAGGAGTGCATTTCCAGCCTTCAATTATTCACAGCTCAGTAATTTCCTGAATTCAGTGATGTCCTGAAGCTGAGTTCTAAACACATGACATTTCTCAGTGACATCTCCCCTACACCCATTACCTTGTCTAGTCCTCTTTGTATTATTGATGAGGCTTTTGTTAATTGGGGTAACAGGGATGCAAACAGCATTCAAGCTATTCCAGACTCTGCAAATGAAGTTTGCTCTTTTTTCATCAACTTGTGCCCTTCTGTGGCACGCAGGTCACTAAAGCTGATTTCAGTAAGGAGGCTGCTCTGACTCATGTATTTTGATATCCTTTCATTCTCAAGAACTCACCATCTTCACATTATTTCTGACTTAGGCTGAGAAGTGTTTTGAAATGTAATGAGAGAATCCCAGTTAGTGCTACTCAGACTGAGTGAAAATTCATCTGTTAGTAAGATGCACAGTGGATCTGCTAACGAGGAGGCAGCAAAGGAAACAGTGACTCCAGATTTTGCTTTGGCAAAATGTTTTTTCCCATTTCCACATTTTATTGTGTCATTACCAGGCATGGAGCTGGTTGGATGGCTTGGGCTGGTTGTGATGACATAGAGTATCTTTGATGACCGCGCTGCATTGATGCTGAGATTTGTTTGCTCATTTATCCTCTCTGGAAGGGTGTGATTCACTGGGATCTTGTTTTGGTGCACATTGTCCTTCACAGCTGAAAACACAGGAATATGATTACAATAACAATCTCTTAACAGGTGTAATTGGACTTTATTTTGTGCTTATAAACAGACATGCTGCTCTCTGGTTTACATAAGAGAACTCAGATAATCAAATTATATCTGATTCCTAAAAAGCCTCTACTTCACCAGTTTGGGTTTCTCAGAATTTTTCTGGAAGCTGATTGTTCATCATAACAGTAGGTACAACTCAAAGACCAGAGTATTTTCTCATGATGACTTTCAGCTGGAGAGGAAGAGACTGTTGGGAGGAGCCAAGATAAACCAATGTGCAGAAGGACTATTGTTTGTTTTGTTTCCCTTTGTAATTTTCCAGTCTATTTTAACAGGAAGGTAAAGAATTGAATTTCTGAAAACTTGTATTTTGCTATTTATGATGTACCTGACTGGAATGTTCTAAACTGAGAGAAATTTTGGTGAAACTTTCGCCCAGTGAGTAGTGGCAACAAGAGGGATCAAACACCTGTTAGATAAGAGCTGAAATATTTGGTATTTAATTGCCACTTCAGAAATCTCCTGTGGGAATTAAATGCTTCCTTGAAAGGTAGAAACAGCAAAGGTAGCTCTTACCTCTATACCTGATAGCAAATCCCTGGGCTTGATTGATGTCATCTGAGAAAAAGTACAAAATGACAAAATCCAAAGAGATGTTAAAGGTGCGGGGAGGCCTGTTCTTGCCATTAAAACGAGCCAGAACGTGGTAGGTGTAACCATCCAGCAGTTCCACCATATCTGTAGCATCTTTGATTTCAAAAAGGACAAAGGTGAAGTGGATTTGAGATGCTCCTGGAACTTGTATGGTCCAATAACAGACTTTGCCTGTGCCGTATGTGTCAGGGAAATCTGGGGAATAGATCACAGCTGTAGCAGAAGTGTAATTCCCTCCACAGGCACCAATAAGGGCTGTGAAAACAAGAGGAAAGGGGGGGGGGGGAACGGGAAGAAAGAAAGAAAACAGAGAGGTAATGCATTAATTTTATTAATTTTGCCAAGCTTTAGCATCCTGTACATTCTAATACTTAAATGTGACTTGAAGGTACAGACTGGCCAGGCCAGCAGGATGCACTGACTGCAGCTGCTCTTTCCCTCCCTCAGCACTGGCAGCACAGCCTTTGTTGCCTTTTCTTAGAACACTTATGCCTCATTACTCTGCCCTGTGCATCAGTCTTGAACACTGCAACTTTCCTTTGTCCTCGTGTGTAACCATGTACCCTCTCCTGCATCCCTGCAGAACGGGATGAAAGGTAAATCACTGATTCAGGGGCTTCTACTCCAAACCTATCAAGCAGGCAGGAAAGTGGATTAGTGACTATTAACTCTGGCTGCTTAACGAGTGACATTCCTTCACAGCTGTATGAGATTGAAAACTTAAACTCCAGTGAATCCTGAGAGAACTCAGATGCCACCAACTGACAATGTATATCCATACACGCATATACAATTTTTTACTCTATAGAAGACCAATGCTTAGGGAGTTTCTGACAGCTGACTTAGCACCACTTGTGAGGAAAGTGAGAGAACCTCTGGAGGATGAGCAAGCATCATTTCTTGGAAGAGCCATTTCACAGTATTAATGGATGAGAATTTTAGGCAGAAATGGAAAGCAGCTATATTTTATACCAATGGAGGTGTTTTCCTGTTTGGTGTGCAGCAGTTCTCTTTGTTTTGAGCCTTTTCCCTAATTTGCTGAACACGTGAGGCCTCTCCTTTGGGAAAAACTGAGCCTGCTTCAGTACTTACTGTCAAAAAGAATGACTCTGCCGTCCCCACCGCAGGGCTGAGTGTGGTCTCCAAAGCAAACACTGTTGCATTCCGTACTGGCTGCCTCCCCGTATCTCCAGTAGTCAGGATTATTTCCACAGAAGCAAGCATAACCTGATTCCATGCCTGCAAACTTTGACAACAAAGATGCATAAGGGAGGGATAGTATTTGAAGGGGTGACAGCGGGAGGTTGTTTGAGCAAGAAAGCTGGCAGCAGAAAATGTGTGTTTTGGAGAAGTAAGATTACTCAGAGGAACCACCACAGGCTATTTTTGTTTGGGCTGTCAGGATGCTACTTCAGACTGGGGGGAAAGATGAAATGGAGGGCACTCTGACACAATTGCAGTAAGCAACCATATTTTCTCCTGGTCTTATTCATTAGTCCTTTGTCCAGATTCCTCTGGATGCAGAGAGGGGGCTGATCTCTGTGGTGAAAGTCCAACCTTCCACCTTTGGGAAGACCTCCCAGAGGTTAAAAAAAAATGGGGAAGAGGAGAAATACAACAGAGACCTCTAGGCATGTTGCCATTTTTGTCTTTGAAAGCATTTTGTAAATGGATGTCACAGAAATCACCTTGAACTGCTGGCTGCGGCAGGAGCTGATGCACGTTTGGATGGTGAGCTTGTTGGAGGTCTCGCTGGTGCCAGTCAGAGGTGGTGGCTCCCCATGGTCCTTGTAACAGCCCAGATTTCCTGGCACTGGCAAGAATAACACACAACAGTTATTCTAAAGTGCCTGTAAACATCCCAGACCACTTCATGCACTACCTGGTCACTGAGCAGCTCTCTCTGTGTTCTGGGCTCGATGTTGCACTATGGAAAGTCTTTGTTACTCATGCTCTGTATGATTCTTGTCATATTTTCCAGACACGCCCAGGGATGAGTGATGGGACAAAACAGTATCAAATCATCTCAGCAATACACCTGTAAGACTGTCTAGCTGGTTTCAGTAAGCTGCAGTAAAATATACAAGATAAATACCTTGTTCATTTCTCCTGAAAGAGGCAATTAAAAAACTCAAGGCATTAAGTGGGTCCAGGGGGGTTGTGGGGTTTGGTTTCTATTTTTACTACTGGCGTGCATATTCTCAAAATTTAAATTAAACTGTTTGATTTCTGTCTGACCTTCCAAACATGACATTCTGGAAGTTTTCAAAACAGCATATGTGAGGAAGGGAATCCAAACAGTTTTAGAATGGAGTTTGGCAAGTTTTATGGGAGGGACTAATATAGGGGAATTTCCTAATATTTAAAACTTGAATTCTGATATGAATCTGAAGCATCATACAAGGAGATTAAAAATGAGCAATATTACTTTAAAAAAACAACCCATCTATTTATATTAATATGATGTTTCAAGGCTCCTTGGTCACTATGGGAGATGAGAGTTTTCTTCCTTCAGTGCTCTGTTTTTTTTTTGGTTTTGCACTTTTCATCAAAGCACTGGAATTTAGCCATGACCACCCCCGGGAGAGGATGTGGAGTACAATACAGTGCTGGCATAATGGCATAAAATTATCCCTTGCCCACTTGTCACATCTATTCACATGCTTGAAATTAAATCTGTTACTAGCTCTATGTCAAGTTTTATTCTTGTGCCAGATTGACATGGATTCTTTTTGTCCACCTAACTGCCACAGCTCTGTTTGACATGATGTGCTCAGAGACCTGTATGAGTGTTTTATTTATGCAGTCATTGGTTATTAGAGTACCCAGTAAACTTATTATAAATAATGACATAACGTTGCTTGAAATACTGTTCAGAAATTAATTTTGTTCTCTAAGAATACAATTTCAATTATAAATACTTGCATGGAGTTATGGCTTTGATATGCCCTGCAGCAACATTCATATAAGTACTGAGACTTCAAGTTACAGCCTGATTTAACATACCTTTGGAAATCCCCACTTGCAGCCCCACCCCAGCTGAGTACAGCTGGGCAGATAACTCATGAGAGAGCTCATTCTTTTTTGTATTGTGCATGATTTCACAGCCCTGAAAAAGCTTCCTAGTTATCCAGCCTAGCTCATTTTCCTAAGAGACCTGGGATTTTAATTTTTTTTTCTTTTTTAAAGTAGCTTTATTAGTGAGACCTTTCAACCTTGGCTCTAGAGGATTAGTACTTCAGTATGCTAAGAAACCTGAGTAATCTGAAAACTTCTTACATTTTTTAACTAAATCAAGCATACATCCTAAGACTAACAAGTCTCTGGTGTCCCAGCAGTATTTTAACCTTCTTTGCTCTTAATATTTAGCCTGCTAAAGAAACTTGGCAAAAAAGTGAGGTAGTCAGTGTACTGCAATTACTGTTGGAGCTCACCAGTGATGTTTCACTATTACACTGTCTATTACAATGTCTATTACACTATTACAAATAGATACCATTTGTATCTATTTGTCCTCTTCTGCTTAAAAGGTCACCTCTTTTGCACAAGCATATTATTTTTCTTTTAAGCAGCGTTTGACTTAATGAGGTCCTGGCAAACACCACAGCTTCTGCATTTTACATGTTGAGGCACATATTCAGTGTATTAAAATATGGAATTAATCCTTTTGAGCTCAAACCCATGTTCCAGCTATGCTCATCTCGCTGTCTTTGAAGAGCCTCCCAGTTTCTGCACTGGTAGCATGCACAAATTGTTAGGGCTGTCCTTGTTCCTGTGTTCCATTTAGCTCTGTACAACTTACCTGCCCCTGCCACTTAACAGCTCCTCCATTATTTCAGTCAAATTTATTACATTGCGTACATGCACAATGGAAATATGATTCCAGTAATGAAATCTGTTTATGAGGAGAGAGTCATGTGAGTCATAAACATGAAGATGTAGTTAAGTGGTATAGCAAGCATTTCTTTCTTTCTTTCTTTCCTTTCCTTTCTTTCTTTCCTTTCCTTTCTTTCCTTTCTTTCTTTCTTTCTTTCCTTTCTTTCTTTCTTTCCTTTCTTTCTTTCTTTCCTTTCTTTCTTTCCTTTCCTTTCCTTTCTTTCTTTCCTTTCCTTTCTTTCTTTCCTTTTCCTTCTTTCCTTTCTTTCTTTCCTTTCCTTTCTTTCTTTCCTTTCCTTTCTTTCTTTCCTTTCCTTTCCTTTCCTTTCTTTCTTTCCTTTCCTTCCTTTCATTTCCCTTCTTTCTTTCTTTTCCTTTCTTTCTTTCTTTCCTTTCCTTTCTTTCTTTCCTTTCCTTTCTTTCTTTCCTTTCCTTTCTTTCTCTTTCTTTCTTTTCTTTCTTTCTTTCATTTCTTTCACATTTTGGAAGTGCAAGTTGTTATTTCCTTTGAACTTAAACCTAACCTCATTAACAAAGAGACCAAAAAAGTCAGGAATAGCTGCAGCACTGCAAACAAACCATCTGAAGCATTCAGTTCTGAATCCTCCATGTGAGATGCACATGTTCTCTCAGCACTCAGAGCTGCAGCCTTGCCTTTTATTTTGTTTCTGTCCATTTCAGTCTGCTTAGCAGACATGAAAAAGGAGAGAGGAAGAAAAGGGAAGACAAAGCTCCTCCTGGAGTAACTACCACTGTCTTCTGTGATTGTGCTCATCCATCTCCACCTAACACTGCAAAATTCTGTACATTACCTATGCAGAATGTCAGAACACATTTCTGACTGAAGCATGTAGTGTTATGTGTAAATATTAGGGAATGAGACACATGAGATAATCATGTGAATTCATCACCATAATGAAAAATTCTTAACTGTAGATTCTTAATTATTGTTCAGATGAATCACTGCATGCAAATCTGTCCAGACAATCAAGATGCTTCATGTTGTTGGCACTGCCATGGTATTATGTGGGCACAGTTAATAGGTAACTTATGTTCCAGATAATTTTCTAGTAGTAAATATCATTAAGGAAAAGAAGCTTATATAAGAAATTTTTCCCTAAAAATTTTCAAATAGGTTTCTTTTTAAACAATTGCTTTCTTGCTCTTATCACAAAAGTCAAGTTTTGCATTCAAAAGCTGACTTTGCATTTCATTTGTGCACTTCACAAGATAGTTTTGATGGTCCTATGACTTAGCATCATGCTTACTGAAAACAGAAAGTCTGGTGAAGAATAAAAGATTTTTTTACACAGCTCCATAAACCATGAGGTTTGTATTAAGATTTGGATGGGCTTGCAATGTACAGTTTGCTCTAAATTGCTGCAATTCCTTTTTCAAGTATCAAGTTTCAGTGCAATGCTTGAAGCAGCTGCTACTGGTCAAAAGGACATTTTGTAAATGTAAGTCTGGATTATCTGTGCAAGTAAGTGTCCAAGTTGAAATCCTCTGCTCCCCACCACAGAGAAAACGAGCAAGGCTGGTTTTAAAAGGATCCTTTGTGTAGAACAAATGGAGTGGAGAGAATTTGTCTTTCAGCTTTTTTCCTGGTGCCGTATCCAGATAATTTGTTAACATCTGTGGTCTTTAAAGAAAATGCAAATTCTTTCATTTTAGACCAAGTTAAATTTCTTAATTAGGAGGGTCAAGTTTCTTAAATCATACCTTATATATTAGAAAAATAAGAGTAAGATGTCCTCTGAACAATGAGTATCAGAGTGTTGAATGATTTTGTGTAATTTAAATTAGACTCCTTAATCTGTATTTAAGTCTAGGTAAAAGACAACTGTCTTAAGGTCACACTTATGTATTTGTTTGCCTGGCATGAAGATGTGAATCATTCACATTCATAAAAACCCCAAAACAACAAAGCTATGAACAAAGTAAAAAAAAAATCACTTTAGCTCCATTTTTCTTGTCTGTTTTTGTTTTCTTAACTTCAGGTAAGAAATATACTTCTTCCAATCAAACGTGTGTCTACATATGGACATCTGCTCTGGTGCTTAGCAGTGATGCCTTAGAAACAGAGGGTACTTGCACAAAATTAGTTAGGAAAGCAAGTGAAGACACCTACTAAAACGTGTAGCTAGGGTTGCTTGTTAACATGCAAGACTGGAATATCTTCTTAGTATTTGGGCATATTTTAAAGAATGTGATTTGGGAAAGACAGTTTTGGAAGATACTGACACAAATCATGACACTGTAGACACAGTAAAAAATAGAATACATTAAAAATATTAAATTCTGGAAAGAAGTTTCAAGTGAGTAGCTTGTAAATGATCTGATTTTAAAAAAATCAAAGTCCAAGTTGTGGTTTCACAGCAATGTTAAGTATCTGCACCAGCCAGAGACAGAATTCTACTCCAGAGTTCCCATACAGCACACAGACACCTTTTCTCTGTGTCCTCTCATATTGTTTTTGTTTCCTCCAAGCAGTTCTGTGTAGGATGCTCTATACATATTAAACTAATATAATTCATTTTATGAGCTAGTTGCAGTGGATGGACACATATATACCTTGTAAAAACTTTCCTTTTTTATGTCCTCTAGATTTTAATCAATGAATGATCTATGGATTCAAAGAACTAGCAGTACTTCACAGGTTTTGTGTGATTCCCTGTTATACAGTATTATTTGTAAATAACATAATCCAGTCATTCTGAGGGAAGATGAAAAGGATAACAGTGGAGGAACAATTCAGTAAGCTTGTCATTAACTCTAAGAAACCTGTTTAAAATACAACTTAGTCTGCAACTGAAAAGAAGCTGTTTTGCCTGATGCTAGTTTGTGTTTGGAAATCAGTACCCACTGTTGTGGAACTGCCAATCTCTGCTCAGCTGAGCTGCAGGCCTATAAAAACTGCAGGGTGCTCTTACTTCGGCAGGATGGAATCTCACAGTATTTCCAGTATATTCCATCTTCATGTTCTGCAATGTAGCACCATGGGCTGACATCCCCATCAGGGTTTCTGAAAGAGAAAAACAGTCACTAAAATTTATATTTTTTTTTCAAAAACTACACCAAAAAAGTCAGTCTTATTAAGCTTCAATGGCATTACTATTTTTGCTCTAGTACCTACCAAAAATGCAAAGTTTTGCATTATCAAGAAGTTCAGATAGCTTTGGTTATTACAGTATTCATCAAGCATAAGATGCTAGTAATGTCTAAAGTATAGCTTTGTTTTACTCTAAGATTAAAAGGTGCAGAGCTATTTGTGGTCAGTACTGACAGAGAGGAAGATTTTTCTGTCCCACATCCTGTGTACAGGTTCCACAGACTCATCAATTTGATTTTCTGCCTTGGTACAAAATAGTCCAGACTCCAACTTTCTGTGTGTATGGTGGTAAAAATACTGATAGCTGATAAAGTCTTCTGGGAAAGACTGATTTTTTCCCTCCCTTTCAATAAAACTAACTAAATCCATTCCAGTGATCTCTTTATATTGATGGTTAATTCCTTATATGTCCATGAGGATGATGATCACTATTTTTATAATTTTTTGCTGTTGTGTAGCACCACTTACAAATGCATACCTAATTAGTCATTAGGTTATTTAAAGTTTTTTTTTTCTATATACACTGTGAAAGGCTATTCACATTGCAAAGATCTATTTAAGAGAATACATTCTTATTTTGGACAGTCAGGTTGAAATATGACTTTTTCTTTTAACTAGGACCAGTTGCAATCTTTTTATCAAGTGCTTTGGCATGAATTCTATAAATGACACAGCCCTACTGAAGTGTCAGTCCAGCTGCATGTTGTCATTTACGCCTATTAACAACTCTTTTGTGGGAGATCCAATTTTAGAAATTCTGTGGATGTTTTTTTGGTCAAACAGCAGACTGCTGAAAACAACTGGTGAGACGAGTGCAGTTTAGATGACTAAAATGTTGCTAGTTAGGCTTTCAAACAGATTAGTAGAGGCACTGCACCAGGAAAGTCTAAGACTAGCTATGCTAGGAATTTAGGTGTAATGCAAGAGCCTCCAGTAGCTAAAAAAAGTAGAAGACTAAAACCAAGTGAAGCTTGTACTTGAACTAACCCATTTTCCCTTGTTTCCAGAGCTACAGGAATTTTTGCAGTTACATCTTCATGACAGAAACTGTATATCTGGAATTCAACCATGAGAATGGCACTCTACATAGAAATGCCTTAAAAATGCGAGGAAATTGGAGAGAAATGTGATGAATGTCTTTAGAAATCTTTGTCTTGAATCTCAGAAGTGCATGGCAGTTAGAAAACAACTCTCTGTCTTTCAAAATCTCCCAAAATTTCAGTCCTTATAATTTTGTTATGGTTGAAGTGAGTGAGGCATTTCCATCTTAACAGGGTGTCTTGCAGTAAACAGTGTTCCAAGTAAGGACCACCCATGGAGAGGTAACATGCTTCTGATTAATACTTCAAGTATAAAATTCAATTGTTCAAATGTTGTCCCCCAAATCAAATCTCAAGGCCATGTATTATGCCTTAAAAAAGCCTTGTGAGGTATGTGCTGCCTGAGAAAAGGGAAAATCCACTTGTCCATTGTCATCAAGCAGATGAATGTCAGAGAAAGAGCTAAACCAGCTGTATCACAGCCCTCAACAACATTTGCTATAGATATACTCCGGCACTCTTAGTGACTCTCCAAGCTTTCCTACAAGAGAATGTGAAGTTAAAAGTCATCCTTTAGTTAGGACTGTCATTCCATACACCTGTGAGAATACTAGGCAAAGTGATACAGCATAAGGAAGAAAATGAGGATAATCTAATGCCTAGCAGACTCAGGTAAAAAAGCTCTATTTGGTAATTAATTTCGCAGGTTAACATATCACATTATAGGCTTCTTGCTCTTTGTAGCATTTACCAAGTTCTCATTTGCTAGGTAAAGCAAGTTTCAAGTAAGTGTTTTTTGAGTATCTGGATAAATATTCAGTTTCTCATGCATGTTTTTGCACAGCTTGTACATGTTTTGCTTTGTACGAACCAAAATGTTAGCCAGAGATGATTGCCAAAAGTAAGATCCTGTAGATACAGCTTGTCTAGAATATTGCCACACAGCAACAATCAAAATTACTTTCTTGATTCTGCTATTAGTATCAAAGAGAATTCAGTGGCCACTGTATTTTTCACAGCTCTTTATTAGTATGCCTACTGAGACACAGAGCTGAAAAAAAGCCTCCAGAGCCTAAACATCTCTGGACTTAAGTTCTGATTTGGCTCCTAAATTCTGAAGTTCTTATTTAAGTTTTCTTCTAAGTTCTATCCATAGTTATGGAGGACTTTCTCTAGAAAGCAAGGAAACAGAAGTGCATGTTTTAATGCACTTAATCCATGGTTTAATCTGGTATTGTAACCCCTGACAGATGAGCTTCTGAATTCAAATAACTCTAAATCACTGCTGCTCAATTAGAATTTTTAGTGACTACATAACTTTCATTAGCAGAAAACTTTAGCACAAAACCTGGAAAGGTAACAGAACAGGCTTGTGTGTGAGGATAAAAAACATCCAGAGACTTCTCCAGGCATTCACTGCACTGTGTCCTTCTAATTTAGATCTTTTTTTTAATCTCCACCTTTTCATATAAGTAATCCATAGTCTTTCTCTGTCATGCCACCTTATAAATTGGACACGACAGGGACTGTGCTGAAAAAGTGTGGGAGCTGGGTTGAAAAAGTTATTCTGCTAATGGTGCTGATATTGAGGGTACTGATAACAGGGTAAACCAAAAAGTGTTAGATACCCATGGTTCTGACATTCTTCACTGCCTGACAGGACATTTCCCAATTTTCTGTCAACTGCTTAAAGTAACACTGGGTATTGGCAATGGTAAAGCAATGGGATATTTCTTACCTGCAGTAGTTGTGCTCTCCAAGCCCTCCCTCCCCATTGGGATATTTCACAGTATTGTAAGGATGCTCAAAGGTCTCATTCCAAAAAAGACAAGGTTTCCCTGCATATTGGGAGGTCTGGTTCTGAGTGCCACGATAGTCAGCCCCGTTGGCTGTATAGCATTCTGGGAAGAAAGAGAAATGGGAAAAAGAATGTATGAAGGTTTAGTGTTTGTTCTTCCCTCACCCTCCACCCCATATCCAATAAACCACGTTTACTGCATTGTTTAGGCAGCTAAAGATGCTGGCTAGGATTTAAGCTTTCTCTCAGTCAAACCTGTATTCAAGAGATTATGATGTCATTACTTTAATAAACAATGTATAAGACAGGTCTGATGAGAGGTTTACACAATTAACATGCATTTTCTGAATAACATAATAATTTTTTACTTTTACTTTTACTTTTCCTTGTGTTTTACTCATTAGGATGACTCTGTGACTTGCTAATTTTCCAAAAATGAAATCATATGACATTATCAGTCTGCTACTCATCAGCATATTAACCAAAATCTCATGCCACTTCAGCTAAAGTTGTGACTATCTGTACTTTACAGAGTGAAAGACTTTGTAAGCATCGATCTTACCAACATTTACATTCTGATTTAGAAAAATTCTGACAGACTGAATTGCCTTGGAAAGGGACCTCCTTCAGCAGAGTATAATTACAATACTGTGATTTGCTACTAAAGCCTTTATGCTTTCAGATTAAAAAGTATGGGTCAGTAGTCTTCTGCCCCACTCATATTTTCTCCCACTTGCATTTGTTTTCTTAGCCTCCTAATACTCAGCAAGTTAGAAACCAAAGCAGAGAATGATTTCAATAAATACATTAGCCCCTTCTCAGCTGAACTACAAATTCTGTGCTGCCTGACTTTGCTGGGCCTTGTTAATCACAGAATGGTAGAATGGTTCAGGTCGAAAGGGATCTTAAAATCATCCAGCTCCAACCCCCCTGCCACAGACACGGACACGTTCACTGGACATCTTCCAATGAAATAAATATCCAAATGCATGAACAATTCTACTTTTGCTGAAATTGCCAAGCATTTTTGATTAAATTATGCAATGTGAGTGTGGCAGAGCATGGGAACAAGTTGTCCAGGGAGGCTGTAGAATCTCCATCCTTGGAGATATTCCAAAGCCACCCGGCCATGGTCCTGGACAACCTGCTTTAGGTGACTGTGCTTGAGCACAGCAGATGGACAACAGGACCTCCAGAGGTCACTTTCATCTCAACCATCCTATGATTATCTCTCAGGAAGAATCATTATAATTAGTTTACCATAAATAAGTCCATCCTGCTTATAATTAATAGTTGCTAACATTTATCATCCTTGCATTTATTTAAGAATAGGATTAAAACATAACAGTCTGGGACAGAATTAAAACTGTTGTGGTACACTGCTGTAAACATTCCTTTGTACTGGACAGCATTACTGGGGAAATTCATTGAAAATTAGCTTTCTGTTAACTACAGGCTGTGAAACCTCCTGTTTCATCTGATAGTGTTCTCTGTAGAAACCATATTGCAGCTGCAGAGATGTTCTACTACCCTGAGGGAGTGGGAGAGTGCTCTGAAGTATGTGCTGATCTCAGGTGTCCCTCCTGAAATCTAACTTACAAAACAAGTCTAGAAAGACCTGTGTGGCTGCAGTTGGAAGAGAAAAAAAAAAAAAAAAACCCACCCACATTTTAATCCTGATATTAACAGTACACTGTTTTTGTATTTAGAAGTACTGTAGAAGAAGGAAAAATATATTATTAAAACCATGCCTCTGAAATTAGTTTAGTCTGGGCTCACAAATATCAGAATGGTACAATTATAATAATTATTTCAGAGTTCTATTACACAGCAGATGAAAGACAATGGTTTTGTGCTTTCACTGTGCATTTTCATGCCTAGGCAAGTTTGGATTTCTATTAAATGAAATTTTGTTGCTGAAGGCACATAGAAGAGGTGTCTGCAGAGCCATTAATATATTCTGTTATCATCTGTGGACAGAAAGGTGTATAATTTAACAAAAACAACCTTCAGGTCAATACTCCTCCTTACTGTAATTTACCTGCCTTAGCAAAACAGGTGGGCTGCACACATTTGCTTAAAAATGCAAATCTGAGTTTCCAGCATTCAGGCCACCACAGA